>NC_135722.1:24232180-24464680 GCF_964656455.1 Halichoerus grypus
CGGGGATCAGGACCTGTGGGCAGAAAGAGCTGCTGCCCTGGGGTTGGGAGGGGTGGCTGATTCTCTACTTGGGAGTTGGGGGAGGTAAGGAAAAGGGAGGTTTCAAAAGGATTTAGGTGTGTTAAAGAAGACTCACAGGATACCAGAGGGCTTGCCATTGTCAAGTTAAGGTGGTTTTTCCTTCTAGCAAGGCAGTAACAGTAAGATAGCTGGGAGCTTCCTGGAGAAGCATGACACTGCCCGCTTCAGGTATCCGTCAGTGGGCTGCAGATTATAAGGACATTTAATTGTATCTACATTCCCTTCTGGAAGCTAGGCCATTGATAAAAATGTTTTGTCCTTGTACATTGCTGAGACACTTGTAAACTGAGGGAGACTCATGTCCTGCAAGACTGTGAGCTCTATCAGATAACCATTTGTTTTTCCTTTAGGGCAGCCAGGAGTGCCTGAGGAATGTCACACGTGTCCCACCCAGGAGTGGGGGGTGGGGGGATGTTGCAGGGGGTCAGCTTGTGCTTTGTCTTCAGCCAGCCTTCTGCTCCCTCATCACCTGTGCCTAGACCGCCACTGTCACAACCGAGGCAGTGTCCTGTATGTTCTTTTATGCCTGAGCCCAATACCCTGCCTGGCATGTGTACAAGATCTATTTATGCTGCTGAACACACTGTGATGGGTATCATGGGAAGATGCCTACAGATGCAAAGGATAAGGTTTCCAAATTGTGATCACCTGGAGCAGATGCTGAGTGGGGAGGGGAGCTTGGGGATAGAGGTGGAAGAGGAGGAGGGCTGGCTCCCTTCCCCCCCAGCCCCCCCCCAAACCAGGCTCTTAATCAGACTCAGAGTGTGCCATCTGGGCAGGACTCCTCTCCGGGCGGGGGTGGGGGTGGGTTTCAGGCCTCACCTCAGCGGCGCCACAGCCCCGCCTACCTCTGACCCCATCCAGGGTGCTGCCCGCTCCCCTGCTCTCACCCGGCTGGCCTCCTGCCCCGCCGAGTCCCTTCCAGCCGCAGCCCGGGGCCTCCCCGCCTGGCCACACCTCCCGGGCCCCGCAAGGGTTAAGGCAGCGGAGAGGAGAGGTTTGGGCTGACGTCGCTCTGGCTGAAGGTGGTTCCCCTCGGATGAGGATGGGAGAGCCTGGCGAGCTGAAACCCGAGCTCCCGTTCAGCTGGGGCTTGGGGAGGTCCCTGTAAGAGCCGCCTGCCCCCAGCCTCCCGCGGTCCCTCCGTAGCAGTCGCTCATCGGGCACGGGCTTGGGAACGATGGACCTGGGCTGCTGGACGCAGTTGGGGCTCACTTTCCTGCAGCTCCTTCTCATCTCATCTTTGCCTAGAGGTACCGTGAGTAGCGTTTAGGAGCCCCCCAGAGGTATTTCCCTCCTCGGTACGGTGGGGAGCATGCCTGGGGAGCCCCAAGGGATGGTGCTGGGCGGGGGATGGCCAGCGCTTCTTCTAGTCTTGTCTAATCTTAGGGGCTTGGCTGGTGGTGCTGGAGCGTCTGTCCTCCCTGAGAATGTGACACCGTTTTATCATCCCAACTTGTGGGACTGAACTGCCTCAGGAAGGGGTACCAGCTCTAGTTTACTTTGCTGGTTTTCGTTTTATCTTTGTAAAGCACAGACGTACCTCCGGGAATCTATCCAGTCTGACTCACCCACTCTGACTGGCAAAAGGGAGAAGTTTCCCCTGGAAAGAGCCCCCTCAGAGGTGAAGCGGGAAGGAGAGAAACCAATCAAGAGCAAGGCTTGCAGCAAGGGTGTCCCCCCCACCCCCCCACTGGTGAATGTTGCTTGATGAAATGTTGCTTGTCACACCCTTCAGAACAGAGCCCCAGCATGGGAGATTTACCCACTCAGCATATATGCACTTCCTTCCTGATAAGAATGAGAAAGAAGAAGAGAAAGCCAAGGTTAAAAGTGCAAGCCGTTTCTGGGGACACACAGTGTTTGTTTAGAAAGAGCCCTGGCTTGTGTGTTTTTCACTATCATTTTCTGAGCCGCAAACCCCATGTCAAATGAGCTCCCGGGGCGAGGGAGGCTGAAATGGGACCCAGAGCTCTTGGGGGCCTCTTGGCCCAGTGAGGGGATGGCAGGCTTGTCTTGTCATTGCTCGCTGGCAGACAAGGAAGCAGGGACTTCTGAAGAGCCTTTGTCCTTATTTATGCAGCTCCAGCGGGGCAAGGTGTCAGGAGGTAGGTGGGACCTCAAGAGGGAAGGACAGGCTGACATGTGCAGATGTGACAAAACAGGGCAGCTTTGATAGGAGCAGAGAGCGTGTGAGCATTTGCTACTCGCCTTCCGTGCTGGTCACCTGTCACCTTGCTGGTTACTTGTCACCTGTATTCTAGAGAGGTGCATACTCTGTGGCTGCAAGTGGCTGGTGAGTGTCCCAGAATGAAACAGGGTAAGTGGGGTGGTGAGGGCATAAAATCAGCAGCCTACTGTATGGATGGGGGACTTAACCATAGGCACAGCCCTTCATGATGAACAAAAAGCCAAGATACATGGGGGAAAAAAACCCCAACAAACCCATTTTGGTCAATACTTTCCATCTACCTACAGCCCACTGGCCCCAGGTGAAATCTTCTCTCTCTCAAACTGGAGTGTTTCATTTGAATTTTGCCTCAATGGCATCTGGAGTAGCCCAAAGACAATAAATAATGAAGGAAGAAGGAGCCCCCATGAGGGGCCTTGATAATCCATAATTACACAGACCCTCACCTAGGGGTAGGTCGAGGACTTTATATTAGGATTCCTCCCTGCTCCATCTCTGCCCCTCCAGGGCGTGGTGGCCCTAGCCCAACTCCAGGGGAGGCCGGTTCCTTCCCAGAGCACCAGGGCTCCAACAACTTAGCTTCCTCCTGACTACGTCAATGCTCCCCTGCTTCCTTTTTTTTTGTAACGTGACAGGTGAGATGGCTTAAGCTCATACAAGTTAAAGAACAAAGCTCAGCTGCCCCTTCCTTCTTGCTAGGATCTGGAAAAAAAAACAAACATTTACTCCTGACCCGAGAATCTTTTACCTTTTGCTATGGAAAAGCTTTGAAGGAAGGGTGTCTGGTTTCTTGGCAGTCAAGCTGCTGACCGAACCAGGGAGCAACTTCCAGCAACTTCATGTGTCTAGTGAGGATATTTTGGTTGTTGAAAGTTCACTTTCAGAGGAGGAGATGGAGGAATAGAGTCGAGAAGGAAAATATTTCTTCAAGTAGTGAGTGAGTCCACTCCCGTCTGGAATGCTGAATCTGGCCGGGTCTAGAAAAGCCTGAAAGCAGATTTCATCTCATTGCTTTTGTACAAAGAGGGGTTTTGATGAAACATAAACATCACTGGGATGGTACGGGAGGTTGTTGCTCATCGGCACGGGACGCATGTTGGAGGATGAGAATGCAAACATTAGGCCAAGTGATAACCCGACATAAACAGCATGGGGGGTGGAGAAACCCGACTCCACTGACTTCACCAAATAGCAGGAGCCCTGCCAGCAGGATCCTGCCGAAGAGGAAAAACTCATTTAAAATATGTGGCTCCGGGGAATGAAACCTTAATATGGAAGCAAGTGTTGCTTCCAACAGGCATTAGCTTGTGGGGAACAAACATAAAGGCAACCGGGGAAGATAATTTGAAGCCCAGCTATTCAGTGGGCAGGAGCAGTCAGCCGAGAAAGGGAATGTGGAAAGAAAGCAAGGGGGAAGGAGTGGAGTGGCAAGAAAAAATTCGATGTTGGTTGATAATGGGATGTGTTAGCAAATTCCAAGGAGAGAGCTATGAAAACTGGGCCATCTTAGCTAGGGTGGATTTTTGTGGGGACCATGAAGACAGTGTTCCTCTGACCTATACTCTGAGAGCTTTGGCTTCTCTACCAGGAAAATAATTTGATGGTGGGATCATGGATTTTGGGAGCTGGGAGTGACTTTGGAGATCATTTAGTTTGAGTACCTTAATTTCAGAGGACTATGAGATGAAACATCTCTGAACATGGATGATGTGCCCAGTCTGTGAGCCAAATGCTGCACATGGACATGTATGAATTCTCAGACCATGCTGATAAGGTAGGGCTCTTATTATCCTCCTTTTACAAATGGGGTTTAGAGAGGTTCTGTGACCTGTTCAAGGATACACAGGCATGGTTTCCCCCAAAAATTAAACATTTGACCTAGCAATTCCACTTCTGGGTATATTCACAAAAGAACTGAAAGCAGGAACTTGAACATAGATTTTGTACACCAGTGTCCTTTGCAGGATTATTCCCAATAGCCAAAAAGGAGAAACAACCCAAAATGTCCATCAATGGATAAACAAAATGTGGTGTATACATATACTGGAATCTTAATCAACCTTAAAAAGGAATAAAGTTCAGGCTACAACAGGGATGAATTTGAAGACATTATGCTAAGTAAAAGAAGCCAGACACAAAGGACGAATGAATACCGTATGATTTTACTTATGTAAGGTATATAGAGCAGTGAGATTCATCGAGAAAGTAGAACAGTGGCCAGCAGGGGCGGGGGGAGCCAGGCTGGGGGGAGTGAGGGCTTAGTGGGTGTAGAGTTTCACTATGAGATGACAAAGTTCTGGAGATGAATGTTGGTGTTGATTGCAAGAGAGACTGAATGGAACACTTAAAAGTGATTAAAATGGTAAATTTTGCATTACTTATATTTTGCTGCAATAATGATTAAAAAAAAAAAGAATACGAAGGCAGATGAGCGTGGGGTGAGCCCAGACTGTCTAATTCCTGAGCTCAAGCTCACCTGGTACCTGGCTGACTTAAACCCACACATCTAACAGATGGATCGATCATGCTGATGCACATGTCCGCTTGGCGCAGCTTCACGACACGCGTGGTAGGGGACGGTCCTTGCCAGCTCCAGTTTTGGTGGCACCGTTGCGCTGTCTTGGGTGGCTGTGGCAAAGAAGGAGACTAGAGCTGAAGGTCTGGCAGTCTTTGGGTCAAAACGCCTGCAAATGTTTTGAACCTGAATGCTTTGAGGTAGGCTGGCCCTCTCTATGGCCAGACACCCCACCTTTTCAACCCACACGTATGTTACCAGCCACTCCCTACTGGCATTTGAGATTTTGACTGCCATTCTTGAGAGGGTGGGGTAGAAAGGGCGAGTGAAATCCAGAAGGTGGGGGGCTGAGTGCTGAATGGGGAGAAACGAGAGCGGGGGTTGAGTAGCTTGACAGGACTTTTAAAAGAAGGAACGTAAATATATATTAACTTGTGGGTTTTGCAGAACACGTAGAACCTCTGTGACCACCCACTCTTTGGTAAAATGTTTTATTCCCGTAAGTGTCCTTGAGCATGAGCTTTTGGTGGAAACAGAGGATGAGGCTGGGTATTGTGTCTGGGTCAATAAGCTGGGGGACAAAGCACCTTTGGGCATGGGCGTGTCTCAGAAATATCCCGAAGTCTTAGGGAGGGCTTTGGAATACCACTGGCGTGGACTGAAGGTTTGATTTAAAGTCAATTATATCTGGGTTACTAGATGTCTAGATGGCTAGACAGAAATGGCCAAGAGAATGGTGTCTGGGGGAATCTAATGACTGGTCTTAAGTGAGAAATTATTTCCACCTCCCCCGCTAGGGGCGGCCAATCCCCATGCAGGAGAAACTTCTCTACCTGCCTCTCCTGAGACCAGCTCTAGAAGCTGAAATCAATTTGGGGTATGTGCAGGTTGGGGGAGGTGCCATTTCAGTGATAAATGGGGAAAGTTTGTGCTCCCCTTCCCCCCACATGGGGGAGGACTTGTTACCCTCACTCTGGGATATGGGAAAGTCACAAGAGCCCAGCTCCCTCTCCTCTTTTTTTGTTTTAAAGGTGAGGGAAAGGCAGTGTTTACATTTTCCAGTTCCTGAACTCCATGGAGTAGAGGACCCCAAGGCCAGCTGGAGCATTGAAAACTACCAGATCAGTGGCAGAAAGTCTAGCAGATTCCAAGCCTGGTCTGCGTTTAAGGAATTCTGTTTGTCAGCCATCATAAGATCTGTGCCAAAGCGTTAGGTTTATGGTAGAGAGGAAGAAGTGAAAATGTAGGAAAAAGCAAACCTGCTACCTGTAAACAAAACCACCCAAGGAAGGCAGAGAATTAGAGCTGGCTGGAGATATTCTACTCTCTTAATCAAAGGGACTTCTACTACTCCCCACTCAGCTCCACTCCTCTCATTTTGTCTTGGGTGCAATTATATGTGAGACAGACACAGAGCCCACTTTTTCTTGGGTATAATTCTATGTGGGTTGAAGAGGAAGAGTGGGTAGGGGTTATACCTCGAAGTCTTCACCCTTGTGACAGAAACACCAAACGGCCTCCCATCCTATCATAGATAAGGGATCTAACTGCAAGTTTGGCCACCCAAATAATTTGTGCAATTTGTGGTAAACACCAGGCACTGTCCTATGTGCTTTACATTTAATTTATTTAATCACACGTGGAGGAACTCAGGCAGAGAGTGCTTGCCCAGGTCACATGGCTGGATATCCGTGTCTGGAACCCAGACAGTCTGACTCCATAACGCACGCCCTGAAACACTCCGTAACACTGTCACAGTAAGCGCTGGGTCCAACTATGGTAGATCGGCTGGCTGTATTCTGGCTGAATCATAAAGGAGCATGGTGTTAGTTGGGAAATCTGGTTATCTCTTGGACACTCTAAATGTCCTAATGGAGGTGCTGAGCAGACCAAAACTCTAACCAGTTTCTGGGATAGCTGTCCCCAGGATCACGTGTCTTACTCTGATTCAGCATAGGAAGTGAGAATTTCTCTGTCTCATGGTCAGCTTTTATAATTAGACTCATGTGTCTGCAAAGCGACAGAATTAAAGATGATCCATGTTTCAAGTCCAGCCCTGACACTTTGTAGCTTAGCTCCTTTATGGATTTATTCTGTCAAGATCATCAATGTGTAAACAGGTTGTGGAATGGGAGAAGCAGGCCTGGAATGAATAAAGGAAAGTGTTTTTTCCCTTCTTATTTTGGCATAACGCAGTTGATGGATATAGCAGGGGATGGAGACACGATCCCCTTCCAGTAAAATTAAGATGGGTTTTAACCAATTCATTTCAACCTTGAATGAGGACCTAATGTCTACCTGACACTAATGTCAAGCAGGTAAGAGAAGTGCCCCCATCAGCTGGGCAGCAAAAGAGGACCCTATTTCTGTCACTCTCCTGCCTCTGCATTTGGACACATGCCCTTATTCCTGCAGGGTGGGCGTCTTTATCACCATCCTCTCTGAGGTCCTGGCTGCTTCAGAGGGCGGAGTTAGTGGTTTGGCAGCAAGTATCCGTGTGAGTAGAAGTCTGGTCTGTTGGTTTGGTGATTGGAAAACTGGGGCTGCCGCCGGAATGGAGTGAGGAACACATTCAGGCAACGTTAGGTCATGGGGAGACATAGCAATTGTCCTCATAAGCTGAATTCATGCTTGGTTAAAAAAAAATTTCCAGCCAGTTTAATGGAAAACTACTAAATGGAGGGAATGCTGGCCCAGTTTGTTTCAAATCAAATGAATCATTTGAAGACTCTGGGGAACTAAAGTGTTTGTGTTTTTCAGAGTCCCCCCTTCACTTACTTCATAGGATCCCTTTGCAGGTGATCAATGAATCCCCCTTATGCTAGGATCTTACCTCAGGATCAACAGCAACAGTGCAACACACCCGAGATGTCCCAGGACAAGTTGCCTGAGCTTAGCTTCTAGCTGGTCATGTCTACTCCCCTATTTTCCCACATGCCCTTGGATGTGAGAAGGGGGGGCGGGGCTTGGCTGCCAGTAAAGAAACTTTGTTGCAGGACTTCTTGGTCTGGCTTTCTGCCTCCCAGTGGGTGGTTGACTGCCTGATTCTCCCTTCTGGGCAAACCCAGCTCCCCTGGTCCAGCCCACCGGTGGAACAGAACAAGCGAGCATCCCAAGTCTTCGTGGAAATGAACTACTAACTGCAAGAAACCAAAATATTCACCAGGAATGGACCCAATGGATTCTTCATACCACAGGATCGAGACTCCCACAGTGTCCCAGCAAGAGACGTTTCTAACATCACTCTTTGTCAGCGCTCACCTTTCCCTGGAAATCACACGTGCTTCCTGTGTCCACGTTCAGGTATTTATTCAGCAAACTTGCTCATGCACCCACCAGGTGCCGGACATGATCCTCGGTGCTTGCAGATGCCATGGTGAATAAGACAGAGCCCTTTTCCTTAAGGCACTGGCAATCCGTTGAAAGAGTTGATGGTCCAGTCTGGCGTTTTCCAAAGTGGGTTTCATGGAATTCTAATGCTGGAAGAGCTTCAGCAAAAATAAACAGCCAAAACCTAGGTTGAACAGAGTCTGGGGGATGTGGAGATTGGCTATGCACAAAGCATTTATAGATATTGCAAAGCCCCATATAAAGAAAGCTGTGATTAGCGTTTTATAAGGTTAAGCACAGAACCTCTTTCCACATCATACCTTATACAATCCAGGGGAATTAGTACTCCCTGGAATATAGTTTGGAGAACTCTGCTCTCTTGTCCATAATGAATGCAACATTGAAGAATACCTCACCGTTAGGATAGGGGAAGGAGGGAATTTGAAAGTCCATGAAACATGAGCTTCTCTTCAGACTTCTGCTGAGCGCCTGGCAGGAAGTCTGATGCCCTAGCCGCTTAGTGCTCCTCAAGAGGGTGAAAGAGCTTGGAGATGCCCCGTTCATGTTGAGAAACGTCCTCGCCAGCACTGACCTGCATGATTCATTGAGAAAACTCATTTCTCATCTTCAGGTTGCTGACAGTAATGTGGTTGGTCTGGGATCATTGGACAAATGGAATCTGATGAATGTGCGGCCACGGTGACGCGGCAGTACCCGGGGGCCATAGGGCTGTGGCCTGACTTCCTGGCTAGATCATATCCTTGGTGACAGTCACACAGTCTCCCCTTCCCAAACGAGGGGACTATCTGAGCATCCTTCTAATCCCCGGGGGCCCAGGACCATTCATCCCCAACTACCGTCTCTTCTCCACTCCACCTGCCTCACCACACACCCAGAGGCTTGTCTCCAACCCTGGTATTTGCTGGCTCTGGGATAGCCCAGTCACCGGGACCCTGACTTGCACACCCTGAAGTGATCTGGGCTCTTTAGGCTGGGGCCGTATCCCATAGAGACAGCACGTGACTTTGAGCTGCTCATCAACCTGTTGCTTGCTGTTTCTGGGAACTTCTTTGTTCCAGCCTTAGCTAAATATCGTTCTTGTTGTCATGCAACACGGCTTCTCCCTTGGCCCTACCATTGCCTGCCTCCTTTCTCTGCCCTGACTTGTTTCAGACTGGGTAACTACAGTGGCAATGGGTGAGGCGTAAGACCAGTTGTTCCTTCAAGGGGTATCCTACCTAAGTGGACTCGAGTCACCCGTGACCTCAGCGAAGATTCAGGCCTCACTTGCCCTAATTGTGGGATTCATCTTTGGTATGGATGTGTCCGTGTTTAAATACACACGTACACAGAAGAGTAGAGATGTGGATGTGTGTGTCTGTATGAATATGTATATATGTGGGGTGTACAGTATTGTGATTTGAAATATGGCCCAGGGTTTGAATCTGTCGTTTATGGCTGCTTTTCTTGGGCAAGTTCCTTAACTTCTTTCATGTGGCCTTCCCACTTTTCAACTTGTAGACTGAAGATAATAGTGTCTTTTGGGTTTATTGCAGGGGTTAAATGAGAATTGACTTGAAATGCTTAGTGAAGCATCTTGCAAAAAAGGAATGCTCAGGAAATTAGAGATGTCTCCTTCTCTGCCTTCTGCTGTTCTTCCCACGAGCACACGTTTCACAGGGAATCGAAAGGAAATACTGGGTATTCTGTCTGTAGTAGGAGGGGACCTACAAGGTCCCCTTGAGGCCCTCTTTGCCTCCTATGTTATTCATCGGTGGCTCTGTCAGAAAAAACTTCCCTAAAGAGTCAACATAAGTTTCCCTCTTTGAGACTTGCTTCCTTCCCTTGGTTTTATCATGCATCCACTTTACAACCTTAGGGGAAGTGTCTTCTTCATGTGGTGCCTTAGTTTCTCCATGTTTGAAACAGGGCGAGTGAGCGGTCGTTTCTTGCAGGGACTGAAAGGTCAAGAGGTCAGGGGTTTTTCAGAGTAGGTGATTCTGGGTCAGTGGCCTCGCGTCCCAAACAGGAGATGTTGCTCCTGACCCCCTGTCGTGATTCAAGGGTGGAGCCAGGCAGGAATCCTCAGGCGTAAAGTTGCCCTTCATGTGATTCTAGCCTGCAGAGCTGGGGGAGGTAACTATGATGAGGGCTAGCCTGCCCAGAGCTGCTGCCAGCTTAGGGTTTAGTGAACCGGACGTACCATCATAAACACATCATCCGCACTTAGCATCCGTCCACACTCGACCTATGCTGTTGGTCATCTGGCTCTGGTAGAAGGAAAATCTGCCTTCTGCCTGGCATCATTGACCATGGACATGAAGTCAATAACACTAACTCTGGAAGCTATTGGCAAAGAGGTAGATGTGGCCGACCAAGACTCCTGTGTGGCCTCGACATGCTCTGATTCAGAAAGACGGGTTTGGAAGTGTGGAAGACTGGGGGCTGAGGGGGAGGGGATAGTTTGTAGAATTCTTGGGTCCAGGGAAATCCACATTGGATTTCTAGGGGATAGCTTAAGTTTTATTGTTTTTCACTTAGCCATTCTAATGCTTCAGTTGATGTCATATTGGCTGAATTCTATTGCCAAGTACTTTTAGACGCATTATTAAATTTTTTTTCGTAGTAGCCAATTCTACTAAAAAAATAAGATCCAGTCAGCTCATATTCCAACAATTGAAATAACCCAGAAGCAGCTGTCCTTCAAGGATTTCCAGCGCCACAGTTGTTGAGGATAATGGCAACTGTGGACTCTGCCAAATGCGAGTTTAGGTTTTGTTCCCTTTGACTATGGATGTAGAATTTCTATTTCTAGAAGAGAAGCAGCAGGAAGTAAACTATGTCCTATTTAAATAGGTGTCTGAAGAGGGGATATTAGGGATCTAGAAGCAAGGGGAGGAGCTCAGAATGCCCCGATTTCAATATGAGCATATTGCCTAAAAATGCCATGTATGTGTGGGCCTCAGGAGAAGACATTACTACTCAGCCCCTTCACTCCCTTAGCCATCGGTGCCTCAGCCCAAGATGGGATGGCTTTGTATCCTGCGGAGAAAAATGGTAATGTCTTGATAAATCTGCCATTTTTCTTTCAAAGCCCTTACTGCTCATTGCCTTCTTCATTCGCAATGACGTCAACAGCCCCATCAGCTCTACACCTATCCCTTGAGGCTTCGGGCTAAGGCGTCTCGTCTACTACAGTTGTCCAGCAGCATCCAAGAGGGACAGACTCAGGATTAACATTTGGGTGGTCTGATTCCCAAATGTGTCCATCTCGTCAATGCTGCATTCTTATCGCTGCAAAGTCAGAGACGTGAACTCTCTAGAATCAAGATAGCATGTTGGAAGGAATGAGACTCTGGCCCTAAAGAGGTGGGTTCTGATCTTTCTTCTTTCACCTGAAAACGGTGCCACCTGGGGCAGTGTATTTACCCTGTCTGTTCCTCAGTTTCCTCATGTGTTAAAGGAAGAAAATCAGACTTACTTTGAAGGCTGGCTGTGAGGATTCAATGAGCGGATATGGGCCCAGGGCTTGGAAGTTTTCCCTGGGGGTGCCAGGACCCAGGGTGCCTAGAAGTATGAACGAAGAGCCACAGTGTAGAGCAGCGTGCTTAATAAAGGGTGAGCAGGGAAATCAAGTGACAAACTGATTTTTGCCTCCCTGTCCCTCCCCATTGTATGCATACCTAAAAACCAGATTTCTATGGACTCCATAAAAGTTTTATCACTCCTGGTACCCAAAGGGGGTGATGAAAAGCTTGACTCCACAGCTATCATTATCTCATTAACAAGAGGAGCTGTGAGAGGGGGCAGCCTGAGGTCACTGAGGTGGGGAATCCAGCCAGGCTGGGACTGAGGGTCTCGGGCTGACAGGATGGTTCTCAAAGACTTAGGAGGAGACACGGAGTCAGCAAGCATTCCCTATTCCCTGACTCACAGTCCTGCCTGCCTGGGGTTTGCTTGTCATCGATCGTGATCCTGTGAGCAGGTGGCCAGACCCTGGGCAGTCAGGAAAGCTGTGGGCTGCAGAGCTGTCCTCAGTCTGGGGAGTGCAGATCTCACCAGAGGAGGGGGGCTGGGACTGAGGGGCCCAAGCTGTCTAATCGGATTTCCCTGTTGAGGCAAACATCTTTTTTCCTCCCTCTGGTCTCAGAAGGTTTATAGAATGCCGGATGGTAAAGACTCGGTAGAAATGTTAATTACACGTGGTTAGCTGGGAGGACTTGGAGGTTTTGGTGGACAGAAAGAGGGGTTCCAACATCAAAGAGAAGTGGGCACAGGATGAAAGTGCCTTTCTTTGCCACCTTCTGGGGTGGTCTCGGCCTGGGCCTTTAATCTGACAACTGATGTTTCAATCATGTAAGGAATAGGCTGACCCCTGTTTTCCCGAAGAATCCTCTGAAGTTTTTCAGATGGACCTTAACGGCCATCGGTGTCAACATGTTTCCTTAAAATCTGGTGTTGAGCACCTGGCACTTGGAGACTACGCTTCGGGGGACACAGTTGCCGCCCCCCCCCCGCCATTCTGTGGAGGCGAGCACCTGCTGTTTGAGGGATTCCTTGTATCCCACCTGGCCAGCAGGAGAGAGAGAGATATCAGTGCTGGAGAGCCTCCAGGCGGACTGTCAGGCTGCTAAGGAACCCTGCAACATGAGGATGGTGACGATGACGTCAGCGGCTTTCTTTCACCCATTCATTCATTCGATCGCCTCTCTATGAAAGCTGAGCCTGCGCCAGCTCATCAGCGTGTCCATCATTGCTTCTGTATTCCTGTTGTTAAAGCAGGACCAGGAGGTGAAGTGCGTTCCGTTTTCCAAAGCGAGTTCTGGAAGAAGCAAAGCGGGACCAATATAACTGGACTCTCCACCCTGGTTAGGAGACACCGGGATGGCTTCTGCCTGGGCAGCTGAGGGGGCCACTTGGGCTAAGCTCAGGATACCAAAGTCCTTTGTGACTCTCTTGCTTTCATTGGCCCTGATTTAAAAAAGAGAGGGGTGGGCACCTGCACACATGGGATAATTATGCAGCAATTTAAAAGCACTTTTGAAGACTATGCAGTGTCAAGAGAAGACATCCTTGATCTGAGAAAAGAAAAAAAAAAAGCAGTTTCTAACACCGAACATTATATGTTACCAGTTTGGGGAAGAAGACTATATGTCCACATGTGTCAGTATCTACATGTGGATATACATGTCCATTGAAATAAGACAACTGGGAAGATGGACAGCAAAATATTAACGTTATTCCTGAATAGTTTTTATTCCTTTATTTATGATTGTATTTTTGAAGCTCTCATAAGAAATCTTTTATGTTAAAATGTGTCGTGTTTCATTAAAGAAAAAAAAATTTTATCCAGCCGAAGAGCTCGGGATGAATAAATGTGACGGTGCCCAGAACTCTCTGAGCTTGATTTTGTCATGGGCGTTTTCTTTGTGCTTCTTTCCTGGGAAGCACTGATGGGACGCCTTGGTTGCTTTTATTAGGCTTTGTTCCTAAATGTGGAAAGCAAAGTAAGATGTGCTCACCTCCAGGAGCTGGTCAAGCTAAGTCTTTCGATGACGTTGGGCCCACCTGGATGATCCAGCGTACTTCTCCCATCTCAAGATCCTTAAATTGTTGTCCTGGCCTGTTTCCCCTGAGCTGCAGGTTTGTTCACCTGCTCCCTAGGGCCACAATCCACTGGCCTCTCTTCCTCCCAGAATTAATTCCCTAGAAAAGCTTTGACATTTCTCTTCACTTCTCCTACCTAGTGCTTTTCCTCACTGGTAAAGTGAGGAAGTAGGGCTATATCCTTTTAACTTAAAAGAAAATATGTTACCGATCTCACTGGGTCCTGTTGAAGATTCAATTACATGAACAATATAAAAGCACTTTAGTTACACAAATGCTAACGTGCTGGAGTATACACACATGACAACATTCAGTAACTTCTGCTCTTGGGGCTTCTCCCAGTGCTAGTTTCTGGAACTGGCCTTCGGCGCCATATTGAGATTCCCTGAAATCTGTGCAGCTAAAGCCAAATGACCAATATGCCCTTTCTGCAAAGATAATTCTAATAAATGGAGGAAAAAAAGCCTAGGAGATTGCTTTTGTCTGCTTACTGCGCTTTTAAATCTCTTCAGGTGGTCAACTTTAAATATTTCTTATAGAACATTTCACTTACCCATTAATTTCTTATACATATATTTTGGGAGCATTTTCTTGTCTCTGTTAAAGCCAGGGAGAAAGAAGGGTGATGGACTTGCCAGACCAGAGCGGACAGGCTCGAGTCACAAAACCATTAAAACCATTCCTTTCTCTTAGCACTTCCACAGGTGTCTACCTGTGATTTGATTAAAATCCCCCTGAGCCCGTGAGTCCTGTAGATTTGGTGCTAATGCCCCTTTATGACGATCCATTTGTTCTCAGCATCCTACATTTTCCTTATCATGGTTGGTGCTTGTGTATTTGCAGAGTCTGTTTGCCCAAAGCCGCCGCCTCTGTAAAGCCGTGACTTCCATGAGGCTGGGGACAGTGTCTGTTTTTCTCTCCATCATATCCCAGCACCCAGCCTCCTACTGGGGCACGAGGATACTTGGTAAATACTTGTGCAACGGAAGAGTGGATTCATCATTTCACCCATACTCTTGGCACTGTGCTCAGTGGGGAAACTCAGTGGTTAAATGACTTGCTGTGGATCAACCATTTTTTTTTTGAGAAGACACAAATTCTCAATGGGTGTTGTAACAAATTACCACAGACTTATTAGTAACTTAAAACAGCACACATTTCTTTCTTCTAGTGTTGGAGGTCGGAAGTTTGAAATGAGTCTTTTAAGGCTAAAATCAAAGTATCAGTTGGCCTGCATTCCTTCTGGAGGTTCCAGGAGGGAATCTGTCTTCTGGCCTTTTCTGGCTTCCAGAAGCTGTCTGCGTTCCTTGGCTTGTGGTCCCTCCCTCCATCTTCAGAGCACATCAGTCCGGTCTCTCTTTCTGCTGTTACATCTCCTTTTCTCACTCTGACCGCCTTACCTCCCTTTTATAGCGGTCCTTTCGATGACGTTGGGCCCACCTGGATGATCCAGTGTACTTCTCCCATCTCAAGATCCTTAAATTGGTTACATCTGTAAAATCCATTTTGCCATATCAGGCAACACTTTCATAGTTTGGAGGGGTTAGGATGTGGGCATCTTTGGGAGGGCCATTGTTCTGTATGCCACACACAGAATCCTTGAAAAGGAGCCAGGTGGCTGAACTGCCAGACAGAATGGGCTTTCGGGGATCATTCCCTTTGGCTAAGATGATACAATGCTCTGGACCTTACCTATAAAGTTAATATAATGGGCTTGGGAGGGCAGAGGGGAGCTTGCTCATTGATGTTAAAAGAAATGCCAATGAAGGCATTTTAGGGAATTAATTCCTGGGTAAAAAGGAGACCCAGAATATTCCACGGCTGGGCCAGAGGTGAACAAGCCTGCTGCTTAGGGGGAGATAGGCTTCGCTCTCTGTTGGAGTAGAGCAGACCTTACTTGGCCTTCTACATTTAAATATAAAGTCTTATAAAAGTTGCAAATTACTTTTATCCTATCATTGCCCTCCCGGGAGTTATTAGTGTTTCTAAATTCTTAGAAAACCTAGAAGGATGTAGTGCTTGCCCTAAGGTGAACAGAGAGAGGGGGTAAGACATGAGCCACACCCCACAGGCATGTTTGCTGGACAAGCTGGGGGCTGGAGACAAGGGATTTGGACCCAAGACAGGCAAACTGGACCATCTATTCCAAGTAATTCTCTATGGATGGAAAGTGCCCCAGCTCTGATACTAGGAAATTATGGGGTGAAGCCAGCTCCCCTGGCTTGTAGTTCCAAGCCAGACCTACTGAATGGAAATATTTGACTATTGAATAGAGGGTAGCGTAGGTCTAGCATTAAGGCGGGTTCATCCGACACGTATTTATAGAGCGCCTCTTGTGTACCAGACCCTTCCCTATGGCCGTGAACAAGTTAGATGTGGTTCCTACTAGCTTATGGTCCTATAAGGGACATAGACAATAAGCAAGTAAGTGGAAGCATGGAAAGTGAGTATAAATTGTGGTAGGGGCTATGCAAGGGAACGACTGGGTTACTGTGGTAGAGATTAGCGTGGAGGGGTAGGCGGGGGTATGTACTTTGGGTGAGAAAGTCAGTGAAGACCTCTCTGAGCAGGTGTCATTTACAATAAGCCCTAAAGGATGAAACAGAGGCAGTGGGAAAAGCGAATGTGAAGGCCTTGAGGTGGGCAAGAGCTTGGTGGTTCTGAGAAACTTGTAGAAGGTGGGAGACCGTAGTCAAGAAAGGGGTTGGAGGGATAGGGAGTGAGGGGTTCTCAGCAGAGGGAGCAGTTGGGCTTTGTTCCGAATGCAGTGGGAACCAACACAAACATTTTAAGTAAGAAACTGTTGTGCTATACATTTAAAAAATAAGATCCTTGAGAAATGTGGGTGTTCTGTGCTCTTTTCCTTTATAAGCTACTAGTTATTGAATGCTTATTACATACCGAGCACTGTGTTAAGCTCTTTATGGACATGATCTGATTTAGTCCTTTAAGCAGGCCCCTGAGTTGGAGAAAATGTACTCATTTTACTGGATGGTAAACGGAGGCTGAGTGAGTAAAGTAACTCGGCCAAGTTCTTACCCTCAGTAAGTAGCAGAGGCGACATTCCAAACCCAGGTCTGTCTGACCTGAATGCCTGAGCCTCTAAGCATTTTGTTGTCTCTCGCTTTTCTTTATGTTAAAAAAAAAAAAACAAATGTGGCAAAATATATGTAATGTGAAATTTGCCATATGAACCATTTAAAGTATACAGCTCAGTGGCATTAATTACATTCCCAGTGTTGTGAAGCCTCACCACTATTTCCAAAACTTTTTCAAGACAATCTTTGTCCTTTCGTGACTGGCTTCTTTCACGTAGCATAGCACTTGGCGTGTTTTCATGGTTCATCCATACTGTGGCATGTAGCGGTATCTCATTCCTTTTCACGGCTGAGTAATATCCCCCACTCTTGAGTAACATTGTATCATAGACCACATCTTGTTTTTTCACTTATCTCTTGATGGACACTTGGGCTCTTTCCACATTTTGGCTATTAGGAATAGTGCTGTAATGACCATTGGCATACAAGTATCCGTTCGAGTCCCTGTTTTTAATTTTTGGGGTATATACATGGGAGTAGAATTGCTAGGACATAGAATTGCTAGGACATTGCTCCCCTCTGCCCTCCCAAGCCCATTATATTAACTTTATAGGTAAGGTCCAGGGCATATTTTAATTTTTGGGGTATATACATGGGAGTAGAATTGCTATGTTTACCTTCCTTTTTTGGTAAAGATTTATTTATTCTAGAGAGAGAGAACATGTGCACCTGTGAGCTGGGGAGGGGCGAGGGGAGAGGGAGAGAGAGAATCCTCAAGCAGACTCCCCTCTGAGAGTACTGTCCAATGCAAGGCTTGATCTCATGACCCTGAGATCATGATCAGAGTCAAAACCAAGAGTCGGATGGATGCTCAGCCGACTGAGCCACCCAGGCGCCCCTAGGTTTCCCTTTGAAGGAACCACCACACTGGTTTCCACAGCACCTGCCTCAGTCAGTTTCCATTCCCACCAGCAATACATGAGGGTTGCAGTTGCTCTACATCTTTGCCAACTCTTGTTATTTTCCTTTCTTATAGCCATCCGAGTCTTGGGGGGTGGTATCTCTTCATGGTTTTGATTTGCATTTCCCCAGTGACTTGTGACGTCAGCCATCTTACGAGCTTATTGGCCATTTATTTATCTTCTTTGGGGAAATACCTATTCATGCTACTTGCCTACTTAAAAACTTGGGTTGTTTGTCTTTTTGTGGTTGAGTTGTAGGAGTTCTCTACGTATTTTTGATATTAAACCCATATCAAATATTTAATTTGATATTAAACCCATATCAAATATTTAATTTGATATTAAACCCATATTTATTAATCTACAAATCTCCCATTTTGTAGACTGTCTTTTTACTTCCTTGACAATGTCCTTTACTGCACAACATTTTTAAAGTGTGATAAAGTCCAACTTACCTGTTTTTCTTTTGTTGTTCATGTTTAAGTGTCATTTCTAAGGATTGATTGCAAAATACAATGGAGATTTACCCTTGTGTTTTCTCCTGCCCTTTCTCACTTTTAACCATTAAGTTCTTTTATACATTTTAGACGTCGTTCATGTCATCCAGCTGATATCAGAAACATAGGAAGCTCAGCTAAGTCTGTCCTGGTGTCTGTCCTGCAGGGGCCCACAGAGTAGTAGGGGAAAGAGAACTTCACTAGTGACAGTGTCACAATAATCTGTCCTAATCATTCCCAAATGCCAGTGTGAGGATCTTGGCTGGTCTGCCAAAGTTTGTGGGAAAAGAAATAAGAGCATTTTTCATACAGCTAAATTTATTCCATTTAAGGAACTGTCCCTTATTCTGCAAGTGCTTCCTTTCTTTGATGCTAGAATGTTCTTATGACCTGAGGCTGACAGGAGATGGTGATGGTTTTTCTAGATGGTTCTACCTGGCAGATTAAGGATGATCAACTCAGTGTCAGACTTCCAAATCTACAGGAGGAAAATAGAAAGCTAAACGGTGAAATTCGAGAGGCTAGAAGCCACTGCAGATGCTACCGTGGGTTTTTGTGGACCTGCAAAGCATGTCGGGGGATCCCTGCCCAGGGTTTTAAGGGAAGGCTTCACACAAGAGCAGATGCACTTTCTCCCTCAAATATCTGACCTATTTCTTCTTCAATCATCGTCTTTGTGCAAAACTTTTAGACATGGAGAGTGGGGAAGAAAGAAGAGCAAATCAAAGCTCAGTCTGTTTCTTGGACTGGGTTCCCCTGGGCAGCCGCCGACTGATTCCTCTTATAGATTTTACCAGATGGTTTTTCTTTTTCATTTACTTAAGGTATGTTTTAAAAAAGAAAGAAAGACAGAAGTCCTACCCAGAAAGGAATACTTCTTTTTTTTTCTCATGGGAAAGAACACTCAGTTGTATTTGGGGACTGAATGAAGTTCTGCCAATGAGTTCACCCTGGTAAAGCACTGAAATTCTCCCAAACATACTAATTAAGATACTTTTTGTCTTTTCTGTTGGTTTTAGCTTTGAAGATACGATAAAAATGGCATGCTGAGAAATTGAGGAGCCAAGTTTGGAGGAAATGACATGGTCTCTATTTGGCAATTAGCCTTGAACTTGAATGGCCTAGTCTAGAGAGTGTTCCCCAAACTTGTTTGGTGGCCCCAGTGCCTGGGCTGTGCTGGACAGTCGTTCAGTTGGATGGTTCCTCTTGGAGTTGTGCAGGGCATGACCCACGTACTGGAAGCAGTAGCCTGATATACTCCAGCAAAAATAGAAATGAACATAGACCCTCAAGAAATGTATGCTCGTTTATAAATTATTTATGTGCATATCCACTTAGATTATATATTGATAAAACGTGAGTTCTTTTCCTTGTTTTTTTTTTTTAATTTAAAAAATAAAAATGAAACTATTTTTAACAGAATTTCATCTGTGCCCCAGTGGATGGTTTTGAACACCCTTCAGGTTAGGCCACCCTACTTTGGAGACACCGGCCCAGGAAGAAGTCCCATGGCCTTCTCTCCCATTCGGGCAGGGCAATGCATTTGTAAGGCAAGGTTGCTTTGTGGCTACAGAGTACTTATGGGTCTGACCCCTTCCTACCAGAACCTCTGTCTTCAGCTGCTCGTTCCCATTTCAGAGTACACAGTCATTAATGAAGCCTGCCCTGGAGCCGAGTGGAATATCATGTGTCGGGAGTGCTGTGAATACGATCAGATTGAGTGCGTCTGCCCCGGAAAGAAGGAAGTAGTGGGTTACACCATCCCTTGTTGCAGGAATGAGGAGAATGAGTGTGACTCCTGCCTCATTCACCCAGGTGAGTGTGGAATGGGGGCCTCAGGCTGCCTTCGTGTTTTCTGAGGTCATGAACGGGAAGAGGCTGCACACTTACCTTTGGGCAGGCAGGGATCAGAGGCTACGACGCCATGATATGAAAAGCGGCATAATCCTGACTGTTCTAACTTCAGGCAAAGGGAGTAGAAGAATTAGGACCCTTGTCACCATTACCCTAATAAGGCTGTGAATTCATCCACTCACTCATTCATTTAACAAAAGACTCAGCAGCTCCTATGGACCATATCAGATACTGGGAATACAATGATTTAAATAAAAGACACATTCCCTGCATTTCCCAAGCTTGCAGCCTGGCCGGGGAGATGGAGAAGTAAGCAGGCTGCTGCAATACAGTGCGGTGAGCGCTGTGAGAGAGAAGCATGAGGTACCATGGGAGCGTGGATGGCGATGGGGGCGGTGGAGACTTCCTGGAGGAGGCGATATGTGTGCCAAAGATGGAAGCAGCAAACCGAACAGGGTGGAGGGGATCTGGTAGAGAGATCAAGCCATAGAAGAGAGCATGTGCTAAGGCCCTGTGGTGAGAGAAAGCATCGGGTTTTGGGAATTGCAAGTTCCTTGGTCTGGCCGAAGGGGTGTGTGTGTGTGTGTGTGTGTGTGTGTGTGTGTGTGTGTGTGTGTGTGTGTGTGATGAGAAACGTGGAGAGTGATAGAGAGACAAAGAGAAAATATTATAAGAGAACAATCTCAGGGAGAGAACAGGGCCAGACCCTGAAAGGCTTTGCAAGCTGTGCGATGACTTCAGGCCATCTCCTGAAGCTATTTTAGCAACATCAGAGATCTTTGTGTAAAGACATGAGAGCTGATTTTCTCTGTGGCTGCAGTATGGAGAAAGGATTGGAGGAAGGGCAGGACAGAAGGCAGGAGGGGATCACGGGGACCTTAATGAATGAGGAAGCCCTGTGGATGGAGAGAGGTGGAAGGATTTCAGAGATATGCAAGAGAGTGGAATTGACAACAATTTGAGATTGGCTGCATGGGGAAAGGAAGAGCAGAAATCAAGCATGATGCTCTGGCTCAGAGTTGGACTTTGAGGAGGTGGTCCCAGTAATAGGAGAGCATCTGAGGGTGAAGCAGGACCTTCCCAGGCCACAGTGTGCATTCCTTTGCTCTCTGTCCCCACCATCTAGGGGACAGTGATTGTCCTTTTTCACTGAAGTGCCTATCTGCCTAGAGGCCCGTGTGGACACTGAGCCTCAGACTGAAGATGTTTACAGCGTGATTAGCAAGTCATTGAACAATTTCTAGGTGCTTTCCTACCTGCTGCCTGGCATATCTGACTTTTCCCAGGGGAGTCTTACCTTTCCCTGTTAGGCCGGATCAAAAGGAGGACACAGAGAGTTTCCAACACACTTCCCTTAGGCTGAAGACCGAAAGGATGTCAAAAGAGTATTTGGGGGAATTTCTCTCATTTCTGCCTTTCCCCTTTTTTACAAACACACAGAATGACGCATGTAACTGCCAGGAACTTTCTTTTGCGGGAAGCTATAGAAGTGGAAAGCAAATGGGACTCAAGTAAACAAATGATACTTTTAAACCATCTTCTTTCTTAGAAGAGAGCAAGCAATGCTGAATTTGAAAATTGGAGTGACCTCAGTATATAGCCTTTGTATATTTGATTTAAAAGAAATCCCACTGCCCCAATTCCCTGATGGTGAGTGTGCTTTGTAGGGACATACTGGAGGAATACCTCCAAATTTTATAGGGTCATTTTGAGAGCTTAACCAGGATCTCCCGACTAGGGGTCCTTGGCAGTTGTATTAAAGTCTTTGAACTATTTTCAATATTTTCAAAAGCTTAGTGGTCCCCGTTGGGGTGAGGGCAGGGCTTTGGTTTTATGATATGATAAGTAAGAGAACTCCAGAGGTGGTGTTTGTGCTTCTTACTGCATTGTACAGAAGGCAGTCATCACCTGCCTCAACTGCACCCAATAGCTTCCTGTTAGGTCATCCAGGAGGCACCCGCTATCACCCCCTTGAGCGGTGCTGGGAATGATCTTTGGATCTAAGTAGTGAAGAGCTGGTTACCCTGAAAGGGAAGGCTGTCTAAAGGCTTCTTTTCTTTTTCTAATTTTCAAAATAGTGAGCTGATACCCTAACAGTCCCTTTTGGTGATCAAAGAGTGTGTGTGTATGTGTGTGTGTGTGTGTGTGTGTGAGATTATGAATTTAGGTACTTTTATTTATGTGGTTTAATCTATTGCAGTCATGATTCATTTTCATGCATGCATCCCCCCCATCTCAGGACCCTGGAGACCCCTCTGTGTCCTGTCTTCTTCAGACAAGACCACACTAGTGTTTGAAAACTTCCTTGATTTCCTATGTGACGAGATGTTTCAGGCTCTTCTTGTGTATTTTCTGCCCCAGGCCTGGAATCGGCCATTTCTCTAAGGAATTCTGATCTGAGGCCACACTCTGGGCATCTAACGTGTTCCTTGTTACTGGACTGTCATCGTTTTACTAGGGCTATTATTTATTTATTTATTTAAAGTGGATGGGGCTAGGAAATAGGTATTTTTAAAAAAAATGAGTCTATGCTGATACTCAAGTTCAAATGTAATAATATTCCAGCGTTGTTTAATTAACTTTGTTGATTTTATATTTGTATGTCTTTTCCATCATGGTGGACAGCCTGTTTCCTAATAATATTAACCTAATCACTTATTGCTTTGTCTTACAGCATAATATAATTGCACAAAATAGCAATAGCGCTGATTTTGTTTGTAATAGCACCATTAATACTAACAAGACCACTGATGATTATGGTTTTTATTGACCTTAGACTATATATATCCCACTCAATATGTATAGTCAAAATTCTATGTTTTAAAGCCAACCGATGTTGTCCTTTTGTCTGTGGTGTTATATCACCTACTTGATATGTAGATAGATTTATTGTTTCCATCTGTTTTCTATATATGACAACAGAAGCAAATATACGTTTGTATATACATTTATATATCTTTCCCCTTCTTGCACAAAAGATAGCCTACAATAAACACTGCTAACTATCTTGCTTTTTTTCTCTTAACAATATCTGCTGGAGATCACTCTCTGACAGTATAAAGCCTTTTTTTTTTTCCCATTTATTTTTACAGTTGTATATAACTGCATTGTGTGGATTGCTATAGTATATGAGTATTTGGGTTGTTTCCAGACTTTTGCTCTTACAAATAATACTATAGCGAATTGCCTTAGGCATACATCATTTCATATTTTTGCAGTGTTCTTTGGGGTAGGTCCTTGGGAGAGAGATTGCTGAGTCCAAGAGAGGTGCGTATGTCACCTTGCCAACTTTGCCTTGTCCCCCTTGCACTTAGCATTCGCAGCAGCTGGGTATGAGGGCGCTGTTTCTCCAAAGCCTTGCAACACCAATCATTGTGGATTTTTGTCAACCTCAAGGGTGAGAAATGGGATCTCGGCATGGTTTTAGAATTTCTGTTATTTCGCTCATCATGGTAGACAACCAAGCATCTCTGCCGGTGGCGGTGGTTGCAGGCAGACCAACATCCGGCGGCACTGTGGTGGGGATGTCAGGAGTGACGTCAGTGGTCTCCAGCAGACCTGGGGCCCTCTGTGGACCCAGTTTCCTGTGTATTACATAGCTCTGAACTCGGTCCTCTGGCTTTTGTGGCAATGCTGTGAGCTCCTGAGTGTATTTTCGTGATAGCCTTGTTCACCTTCATCACCTGGCTGGTTTTTGTGGCTTGGGACCTAAAGTCTTTGAAGTTACCGGGCTGAGAGAGAAGGTTGGCAGGGTCACTGGGTGCACACTCTGAGTCCCTTTGCCTCTTCAGTGACACAGTGGATAGGGAACCAAAGAGGGGAAAGTGGCACGTGGGTGAAGATGGCCTTTAGAAAGCACAGTGACTCCACTGGGACCCAGTTGTGGGCCACATGACTTACTGGAATCTGATGAATCATGTTAGCATCTCTTCTCTGGTGGGAAGAAGCACTGGGACAGGGAAGCCACGTCAGGGTGGTGTGCAAGGAGAGGACTATGAGCCTCTGTCCTCCAGAAACCACACAGTCATATGCTGCATGTATACACTACGGGCCAAGGAAAACCTAATTTCAGCCAAAATCAAAGAAGTGTGCTATTAGCTCAAGGAAATGCCAGTTATTTCAAAAGGTTGAGAAGCCCGGATTAGCAGTTCATCCATCCATCCATATGTCCATTTATTCATTCACTCAAATAGTATTTATTGAACACTCGCTATTTTGTAGATATTATATTAAGTGCTGGGGATATATTGTTGAACAAGATGCAGTTCCTGACTTCAGTCTGTTATAGGAAAACAGATAATAGGCAGTTAAGATTGAGCATGACATATGCAATAGTAGGGATAAGCCAAGTGGAGGTATGAGAACACAGAATAAGAATCATAGTTCATATTTGGGGTGTATGTACTATGTGCCAGGCCCTTTATATATGTTAATTTAATTTTTAAGACAACCTTAAGAGGCAGGTACAATTTTTAACCGTTTTTTTTACAGATGATGACATTGGGGCACAGAGACCTTAAGCAGTTTGCTTAAGGAAACACAGCTGGACAATGGCAGAGCCAGAACGTAGCTTTCCATTTTGATAAGTGGGATTGGATTATCTCTTTCATCACTGTCTCCTCCCCCCACCCCAGAGACCATGTTATAAAAATGACCACTACCTGGGAACCACTCAACCCTCTCTGGTGTGGCCTGCTAGTGGGGGTAGCCCGGCACTTTCCAGGGTAAGCCCATTATTAGGCATTAAGGTTGTTTCCAATGGCATACTTTGGTTATAGAAGTATAAGACATGGAAGAATATTTGATGGAACAGGAAGATACTCTCTATTAGGACCTGAAAAAGTAAGTGACAAAAACAGAATGTACATATATAGCATAAGTCTAATTTTTTAAAAATTGTTTTTCTGTATACACAGAGTGTGTTACCAGTGGTTGTTCCCAGGTGATGGACCTCTAGGTATTTTTAATTTCATGCTCTTTGCTTGTCTGAATTTTCTCAATATTCCATGATAAGCATGTGGAACATCAGCCACTGACTTGGAAGATGGTTCAGACCATCCTCCTAGACTCCTCGCTGCGAATTCTGGTGACTCTGGCATTTTCCTAGGAATGAGCATTTTTTCCCAAGGGCTCTGGCACCTTTCTAGGGGCAGAGGCCCTCGGTGGAGGTGAGGCCCTGAGAAGGTCCAGTTGCTCTCACATGCCGCCCATCAGAACCTGCAAGTGCATAATCTAACATCCTTGTGCTGGGACATGTTTCAGGTTGTACCATCTTTGAAAACTGCAAGACCTGCCGAAATGGCTCATGGGGGGGCACGCTGGATGACTTCTACGTGAAGGGGGTCTACTGCGCAGAGTGCCACGCGGGCTGGTACGGAGGAGACTGCATGCGTAAGTAGACCCCAAGGCAGCTCCCCCCTCTGGTGCATGCTGCTTTCAAGGCTCAGCTTGCAACAGACTGAGGTTTAGCTGGTTGGAATCTGAGTTCTGGAAAGCTTTGGCCAGAGGGCTTTCTAGGTAAGACTATAAAAAACAAAGACGTGTTTCCATCTGCTGGGTGTGGATTGTGGACATCTGTTTGGAATTGGCGACAGGAGGTTTATGTCTGCTCTTAAATCTTCTCCTTTCTCCTAATTGCAGCCAAGACATTCTGCACACAGCATGCCTCGTGTCCATTCCAGAAGCAGTTGTGTGTTAACAGTGGTCAGCAAGCAGTGAATAAGGCTTTAAATATGCTAAGTCCTGGAGTGTGTTTTCAATCTGAATTTCTATTGGTAAATTTCTGGACTCCTGAGTTCAATTCCTGGAACCCACATCAAATTGTCAGCATGCCACTTATCCCAGGAAAGGGATTCTTTCTGGGTTCGACTTCTTCTCTAAGAATTACTTAATCTTTATTAGGGTTCCCCTCTGAGTTTCAGTAATCCTCTGAATATAGAGTGGAAATCTAACCTCTCAGTTTCAAACTCCCCTCCGCAGTGCCCCAACGGTGAGTATCCCTCTGAGAGTCTGGATTTGGAGCAATGTACAAACTGTTATTTTGTTAAACCTATGTTACATGCTCCCTGTTTGAATCAGAAGCAACCAGGATGAGCTGACAGTCTGAGCAAATTCCCTCTTATGAATGATATTTCCAGTTTGCAGAGATGGAAGATGGAGTACTATTGGTATTCTTTGCCTGATCCAACCTGTAGCAAAATGCCATGAGTTTCGAGAGTTTCAGGCAAAGGATGAGCTGTGTGGTCTGCAGCCAAGGACCTGAGCTCTACCTGGAGGAGAAGGGGTGTATTGGTATTTTCGGATGAACCTGGGAGTTAAATTATCCAGAATACAGATAATTTTTTAAAGTGTTGGTCTTGGTTGCAGCTCTAAAACTTCAAAGTCATTTTCGGCGGGTTCTAGAAAACTTAATTTAGTAGTTGGTAGATGATCTTCTAGGTAGGTTAGCTGTGGGATTTAACCCTGGTCTTCCTTTGGCAGCTGCTCCGGGAGATGGTATAGCATAAGGATCAAGAGTCCAAGCTCTGGAATGCTGCACACCTGGGTTTTTTGTTTTTTTTTTAAAGATTTTATTTATTTATTTGACAGAGAGAGAGACACAGCGAGAGAGGGAACACAAGCAGGGGGAGCGGCAGGCAGAGGGAGAAGCAGGAAGAGGGAGAAGCAGACTCCCCGCAAAGCAGGGAGCCCGATATGGGACTCGATCCCAGGACTCCAGGATCATGACCTGAGCCCAAGGCAGACGCTTAACGACTGAGCCACCCAGGCGCCCCGACACACCTGGGTTTTATACTTTTGCCAGTCACTAGCATTGTGCGCTTGGCCAAGTCATTTAACCTTGCTCAGCTTCGTTTCCTTTTCTTTACAGTGGGAATAATGCTGCCTCATAGGGTTGTTTCAAGAATTTGGTAAGGTAATGCCTGTGAAGCACTTAATGCTTTGTCTGGCACATAGTAAAAGCTCAACTAATGCAATAAATATGTCATTATTATTCTATATGCTCCTTAATTGCCAAGCTGGTGGGTGGTCCAGAAATAAAACTACTTTCAGTGAAAGTTTAAGAAAGACATAATTAGAGATATAATGCACAGTTTTAGATTTCACATTGACCTTTGTGGTATAGGAGATAACTTTGGGGTTTTCTCCCCTTTGGATGTGGGAGGTGGCTCTTTTTCGGTCTGAGTGAACGGGGTTGTGGTAGGGGGTGGAGCCATCTGCTGGCGTCGGCTCACCCGTGACCTTAGAAGCAGGGAAAGTCGGTAAAGCGTTCAGGTGTTATTCTAAGTGCACTGAGAAGCCATGGAAAGGCTGGGAACTAGGGTATGGCTGAGTGCTCCAGACTAGAGACCAGAGAACAGCTAATCCTGGGGAGGCAGGGACAGGAGAGGTTGCGGAAGGGGCTGATGGCGGAGCTGTGCCTTTGCTCATCTGTGGGTAAAACAGGAAGATGCCAAAGTGTCTGTGATTCGAGACGGCTTGTTCTTAACCACGGTAGCATCCTACCTCCGCTGGTGGGGCCCCCAGTGGGAAGCGAAATCTCTGCTGAGAGCAAGAGTGGACGTATGGCTGCCACTTGAGAATACCAGAGATTTGGGACGGCCATGGGAGGACCAAGGAGAAGCACCAGCTCATGATAAATTAAAGCTTGTCCAAGCAAGACTGAGGACCCAGTGGAGGCTGGATTTCCTGTAGAGGTGATGCCGCCTGGCCAGTGGGGCAGTGCTCTCTAGCAGCATGGGAGCAGAGGTGAATAAAACCAGTCATTTGGTGGATCCCAGAGTTGGCTGAGACAGGGTTGTCCCGATTGGGGAGGACATGAAACCAGAAAGAGCCTGGAGAAGGGAGAGGACTAGCGGTGTCAGTGGGATGGAAAAGTAGGCGGAGTGGTAATAAAGTAGTTGAACACGGAGGCAGGAGGAGTGTTATGGTCATAGGACAGAATTTCCAAGTGAAAGCTTTTGGGAGTAGGGGTGATAATGTGCTCATCTATACCAGTCGTTTTTCTTCTGTGTAACAAACCCATCTCAAAAGGACAAATGTTTATTTTCCTTTATCATGGGTCTGTGGGTTGGTTGGGGTTCAGCTGATTTCAGCTGGGTTGGCCTGCGTTGCACTCCAGCTTCAGGGCTTAGCCCAAAGAAGAGCAGCTCCTTGGGACATATTCTTCTCAGGGTGGGTTGAAAAAACACTAGGGGCCAAGCCAAACACACAGGCACATTTAAGGCCTCTGCTCACATCATATCGACGAACTGGCCAAGCCCCAGATCAGTCAAGTAGGGAAGTATACCCCATCCCAAGGAGGAGGGGGACAGGGCAGAGAAAGGGAAGAATAATCGCCTGTAGGAGAGTGCTAAAGCAAGTAGTAACAAGACAGGATAGCAGTCGCCCAGGGAAATCTTGTACATGTGCCTTTCCCAGTAACACCCATTGGTTGAGTCTTGGGTTTGGCCTCCGGGTAAAAGTTGGCTGTATATGGAGTCTGACTGGTTGGATAGTGATGGTGTCCATGTCTAGAATCAAGGTTTTCTTGAGGATAGCAGAACTGGCTCAAGGCAACTGGTCATCGTCCCTAGGAAAGAGAACAGAGAGCATTATTCCTTTTTCTACCCATCCATTCAAAACATATTTCTTGAATGATGCTCCTAGGTGCTGGACGTACAATGATGGGCAAGACAGACGTGGTCCCTGCAATTCTGGAGCTTGCAATTTAGAGAGGAGAGACCAAAAAAAAAAAAAAAAAAAAAAAATTGGAATGTGGTCAGTGCTATGAAACAAACAGAATAATGGTCAGATTCCTCTCTCATTCAGCGTTGGTTCGGTTACGCTTGTTCAGTTTCACTATGCTTGTTCTGAAAGCCTCTTTGCACACACTGTGTGTTATTTGATCCCAGCCATAAGCATTTATGGAGCATTTGTTATGGGTTGGTCATCAGGGAGAACAATGAGCCCTCACCGAGTTTACAGTCCATCTATGGAAACAGGGCTGGACCATACGAAGACATCAGTATGATGGGATTAGGTTCTGATCACCTGCACCTCATATTGGAATTGAATAAACGTGAGGGGAAATCAAAGGAGGAAGTAATTCATTTCCCCGTTTGTTGAATGCCTGCCTGAGGCTGCACCCTGTGCCGCCTGCCTCTGTTAATAGGACGCTGAACACTTGGCGGCCTGTTCCCGGCTGAGGCAGTGCAAGCATTTAGCCGGTAGATGGCACTCAAGTGATCCTTTCTGGCTGTTTAATCCTGAAGGACGGCTTCCTGCTGAGTAGCATCTGTCGAGCCCTGGCATTTTTTCTTGGGTGCCATATAGAACCTGGGAAGCAGAAGCGACAGGCAAATGCCAGAGAGGATCATACTATTTTATATTTAATTATAGAGCTTTCAGTACTGAGCAAATGTTAGAGCCCCTGTATTTGCTCACTGTCCTTGACAAATCTTTGTGATAATTAGCATTAGCCTAACTTACGACAGTCTTAGAACCCCTTGTGTGATTGATTCATTTTTAACCATTGGCAGGTTGTATTACCCAAGATAAGAGGAGAAGGGCCGGAGGTCACTGAGCCCAGGAGAGGACTTTATTCACGTCCTCTTGCCCAAGGAAGATTGGTTTAGTAAGTTCAGAATATCCAGGCTTCGGAAAGGAGCTGATTCTTTCTTCCTTCCCCCAACTTTTTATTTTGAGAAATGTTATATTTACAAAGATTTGAAAGAATAGTACATTCATAGGCGCTTCACCTGGATCCACCAATAATTATTTTCTCAAATCTGACTTTCTCTCTCTTTTATGGCACTATGAACTCATGAATTTAAATTTTTTTTCTACATTTTGTAATGTTATCATCATTTTTCTTTTTGATGCTCAAATGGTCCCAGAATTACCCTTCAAGCCAGCTCTACAGCATCATTCTTTAGGCAATTGCTTGCTTTCCCTCTTTCCCAATTGCTCCCCTTCCCCCAAAATGTTTCAAGTTCACCTTGATTGTGTCCAGGTCCTAGAACCAGCCATTTCTCTATGAATCCTGGTTCCTTTTGTGCGGAATAGTATTTAGGAACTGGGATCTAGATGCTGGCTATGAGAGGCGCTGATATTTAAAGTCAAAATCAGGCTTCCTCCCAAAGCTTCGTAAATGGAAAGTTGATGTCTTAAGTGGAACCAGTCCACTGAGCTTCAGAGTGGAGCTTATTCAACGTGGCCCTCAGGCTGTGTTTTAGCCACCAAAATGAGATGAGCAATGAGAGGGCCTAAGAGATACCCAGGATGCCACACTTCCAGCTCACATTGCAGTGACCCAGACTTAGAGACTATGGAGAATTTAGGGGTTGGAAGGTTAGCAAGTCAACCCAGATGAGAGAGGATTTATGGGGAGAAATTATAGACCCTTAATACATTTTATCTTCTTAGCCATATTTTGGATAGAGCAGAGGGGCTGGCCATGAGCCATACCTAAAAATGTGGGGCTAGAATATCAGAGAGGATGGTGATTTGTGTAGGCTGGTCCTTGAGCCATAATGGGGAATGATCAAGAGCAAATTTTAAAGAGAGAGAGATAGAGCGAAAGGCCCACAAAGCTGTGTGTTACTGATGTATGGAGCTGTCTTCCTAGGGAACCATAGAATCATCTGGGAGGAGTCACTGAAAACTGGCTCATCTTGTCCTGGACTTATGTGTCCTGACACTTCCAGGAAAGGAACGAGGCCCATGTGGATCCAAATTGGGGACTGTATTATATGATGGTTAACCGCTGGGTTTGGAACCAGTAGGATCTGGATTTGAATCTCTTATTCCCTCTGTGACTTTGGGCAAAGTTACTCAATCTTTATAAATCTCAGTTTCCTCATTTACAGAATGGGATAATAATGGTGGTCCTCTGTGGATCTTTGTGAGGGTTAAAAGAAGCACGGTCTGTAAATCCCTTAATATGGAGCCTGGTTCATAGTAAATGCTCAATAAATGGTGGCCACTATTCTTATTACTCCTAACTCAGAGCCATGAAGTGAGCTCTTCCTTTTCTTTTTCTTGTTTGAGAAGAAAATCAATGTAGGGCCAGAGAGGAAAAATAATAAAGTAGAATTCCCTAGGGACAAGACAGTATATACTGGACATGGGGAGGTAATCTTCCTAGAACAAGGATTGTATGGTAAATAACATTTTACATTTCATATAAAATTATATGAAAATTATATACATTATATATATACGTATATATATATATATATATATATATATATATATATATATATATATATATAGCTGAAGCTCTGACTGCAGGGAATTCATGTCTGAGCCTTTGCAGAGGATTTAACGTTGTCAAAGAACTCCTTAATCATTGCTCAGTTCCTGGCTAAGGTGTAGGAGAACATGAAAAAGACCTTCCTAGCTGCTCAAACAGCAAGAAATCACTTGATAAACCAAGGAAAATTCAGTTTTCTTTAAACCATCAAGTATCTGTGAACACAAAATCTAAAAAAATCTAAACTCCAGAGGATTAAGTTCTTCCTGTGTAGTGATCCAGGATGCTTCATACCAGGGGCCAGCTATGAGGCTGAGGGCAGGGCAGTGAAGGGCAGGATCAACCAGAGAAGGAGGCAGGGCTAGCCAGGCTTGTGATAATCTGTGGGTGGGTGGCTGAACTTGCATCTAAAGGAGACCCCAGAGTAAAGACATTCCTTTCTACCAAGTATTCTCTTCAATAAATTTGTGCTGAGCAAGCAGAGACTAGGGCAAGACTGGAAAGCAGAAGATCGTGGGATGTTGTCATTTTGCAGCTTCAAAAACTTGGTGATTTCAAAGCCTCTAAAACTCACAGTTTCCCAGTCTTACAATTATGGAGGTATAGGAAGTTGGGTGGGGATTTCGGAGATTGTTGAAAATCAAAGATGGATTTTGTTAGGTTTCTGATACTTGAATTTCAAGACCCCTCTAGAAGAATCAACTTCGGTCTTGCTTCATACTAGGTTAATTTCTGATTGGATCTAAATGATCAGTCCTCATCCTCCCTGCCTAATAGAGGAAAGGATATTACCAATCAAAAGAAAAATATATATTTTCTGTTGTGAAGAAGCAAGAGAATATAACCTCCAGTCAAGAGAAAAAATCAATCAGAAGAGATAGACCATGCATGATCAAATATTGGAATTTTCAGACAAGGAATTTTTAAAAAAACTTTAAAATAGGGCACCTGGCTGGCTCAGTTGGTACAGCATGTAACCCTTGATCTTAGGATCATGAGTTTGAGCCCCATGTTGGGCGTAGAGCTTACTTAAAAAAATAAAATAAAAAATAAAATAACTAAAATAAATATACTAAAGGTTCTATAGGAAAAGGTATAATGGAAGAAGAGATGAGAAATTTCAGGATAGATTTGGAAAGTATTAAAAAGAACCAAATGGAAATTCCAGAACTGAAAACTATACTATCTGAGATCTTAAGATATTCATTGGAGGGGATTCGCAGCCTATTGGTCACAATGGAAGAAAGGATCAGGGAACTTAAACACAGATTTAATAGAAATCAACCAAACTGAAGCTCAGGGAAAAAGGACTGAAATCCTTTTTTATGAAGAAATCAGAATTCTCGGTGCTACCCAAGCCCCTTTTGAGTTGCATTGGCTCCATTATCTCTCTGCTGTTTTTGCGAAGATTCTGATGACTTTGGGGAGGACAGATTTTCGGCAGCAAAGTGGTAGATGCTGTTTCTTGCTGGCCAGTTATTTCACCTGAGTGGACAGACCACTTGAGACAAAGAGGAGGGGCTTTAAAAATGGTTTGACTGAGCAGGGAGGTGTTTGATTTTATCTGGCATAGTCATTCAGTTAACAATTAACTGAACACCTGCTCCATGCCTGTAAAGGGATGAATAAGACAGACAAGGTCCCTGCTCTCACATCATGGGGGAGGCAAACAATTAAAAAAACAATCACTGTCAAGTATCAAATTAATTGGGATTATAGGCCATATCATAGGGTGAGCCATGGAATTATTCCTGGACATGTGACTGTTCCAGGTTAAGACCTGAGCCCCTGATAAAAGCCATCTCTTAGCACTTATTATGAACCAGGCATTGTTCTAAGTGCCTTCACATACTGTCATTGATCCTCATCAGAGCCGTTTTATAGGTGAGAACACTGAGGCACAGAAGGGTTAAGTAACTTACCTTCTGTCCTGCAGCTTGTAAGTAGCAAAGGGAAGATGCCATTTCAGAAGCCAGGCCCCAGAGCCCCATCTCTCATCCTCTGTCCTAAATCATCTCTCCATGTGGGAGGCACTTGCGGTCCACATTCCGAGTCCCTGTTTAGGGGCCTAGCAGGGCATGGTAGGATGAACCAAGTCACGTGGAAGGTGTGAACTCCCTTCTAGCTCCTGGCCTGGGATGTGGGTCATCCCCATGTCCTCATCGAGGTCTTTGTTCTGACATCCGTGTGCGGGCTCCAGTGTCTGATGGGTTTAGGGCTGTAGCCAGTGCTGTAAGGAGGCTCCTAGGAGCCGTGGAGCAGTGGGTCAGAACATGGGATGTCCGCCATGAGTCTTGTACCAAAATAGTGTCTCAGATCCAGACAAGACTCAAGAGAAATAACACCATTAGTTACCATTTATTGAGCATTTTATGTATCTGGTACTGTGCTAATTGCTTTACATAAATATCTATCTCATTTAATCCTTACAAGAAAAAAGAAAACAGCAACATGGTGGAAGGTACTAGTATTATTCTCATTTCCAGTGAGGAAGCCTGGGTCTAGAGAATCTGGAGAACTTGTCTGGGGTCACACAGCTAGTAAAAGGCTGAATGGCAGTGTGGACCCAGCCTGGCTTCACGAACTGCCCCTTAATCATTGTGAGTCCTGCTTCCAAGTCATCTCTGAAGGAGGGAAGGAAATGCAAATGTCTCTATGTCTGAATGCTTGCTTTCTTTAGTCCTTCCCCCTCACCACCCCTAAGAGGAAAGTTTAAAAAAAAAACAAAACCCAACCACGTCTCTAAAGTGTGTTGTGTCTGTCTCTTGCTCTTCCCTCCCCATCCCCCATGCTGGAGATAGCGAGACTTTTGTCTGAATGCTGGGGTGTTCATTTTTGTTGGGAACCTTCCAGCTCTCTTGCCAGTTTAGAAATTAATGGAGATTTCCCTTCGGCTCTGCAGAAGCAGGGTCTGTCTAGCTGCCTCTCCTATGTTGGCTTGTAGTAACAGAGAAGGGTCGGGGGGTGGTAGGGCTGGAGATGAGTCCAGGATTTGAGAGCCCAGGGGAGAGTCTGGCTTCCCTGGCAAAACCCCCTACACACATATACACACACACGCCCCACTTCCCCCGCAGCAAGACATTGTCAGGGAATCTGAGCACGTTTCTGGGCCCATTGCCTGCTCTGGTCTTTCAGACTCAGGACCACCTGCTTGGTTGGCCACCAGTACTTCCTTGGCGGGGACACTCAGCTGTGTTCACTGTTCTGTCCTAGACAGAGAGGTGCACTTAGTCTGCCCTGCACCCGGACCCGCCAGCTCCCCGAGAAGAGACAAGAGTGGACAGGGAGCTGAAGGAGCCCCTTGACGTGGGAAGGGAGTAGGGCTCCTTCCTTCTCTTCCTGGTGCCTTATACCCTTCCCCCGAGCACATTTCTGAGAAGTGGCCTCTTTGTGTCTGGTTGGTTGGAACTTGTCCACCATCTTGGGGCCAATTCTTCCCTTCCCCACCTAGAGTGAGAAGGAAAACATCGTGAAGAACTGAGCTGTGGCATGTGATTTGGAATCCTGGCTACTTCTGAAGGACAGCCCCGGAACAAGGGGTCTAGCATCTCACATGGCCAGGGACCAGCACCTGGATGGGAATGGTGGCCCTAACCTCTCCAGAGGCCGCATGAGATCCTGGGTCTGGCTAAAGCCTGAATGGTCCTGCCAAGGGGACCTGACAGGGATGGGCACCAGCTCCCCCAGGACATGAGGAGAGGTCCAGTTTCCCTACTGTCTGAGACCAGTTTCCATTTGCAGGGAAGCAGACTGGCAGCATTTGCTGCTGGTTCTAACTTGGGGTCCCTGCAGGAGGTTTGCAGTGGGAGCTGGGATTTAACACCTTGCAGGCTGGGAAGCTGCCAGTCCCCAAAGGGTGGAGGCTGTGCAGGAAGATTTCTTTTTTTGTCTCTCACACCCAAAGATCACTTCCGTAGCCAGCAGATGGGCGGATGAGGGCGATGGCGTGTGAGGTGTGCAGGAAGAAGGAACGTGCACTTCAGAAAATGGGACCGGGAGGGGGAAGGCGGGGAGATTCAATGTATCTCTCCGGTGGGGTGGAAGAATCCTGCTGCTTCAAAATGGTATGGGACAGGGCTGGATCAGTAAGCCCCCAAGACAGTTGAGTGTACCAGCCAAGACCCAGCATTGGTACTGGACGGATCCAAGTTCAAATCCCTGCTCTGCCTTCAACCAGCAAGAGTTAACATTTACTGATGTCTCTGCTAAGGGCTTTCCACCCATAATCTGATTCAGGCCTCACAAAATCATATGAAGTAGGTGTCAGCTTTATTCCCATTTGACTCAGGTTTCCTGTGGTTCCGAGAGAGGAAGTAACTTGCCCAAAGCACACAGCCGGTGAAGATAAAGCTGAGTCTCAAACCAAGGGCAGTGGGGCTCTGAAGTCTCCATTCCTTTTTTTTTTTTTTTTTTTTTTTAAGATTTTATTTATTTATTTGACAGAGAGAGACACAGTGTGAGAGAGAACACAAGCAGGGGGAGTGGGAGAGGGAGAAGCAGGCTTCTGCTGAACAGGGAGCCTGATGTGGGGCTCGATCCCAGGACCCTGGGATCATGACCTGAGCCGAAGGCAGGACGCTTAACGACTGAGCCACCCAGGCACCCCTGAAGTCTCCATTCTTAACCAGTGCTTTACAGCTAAAACAGTCATTTACAGTCTTGACCTCCTGGCCATCTGGCCTTGAGGAAGTCACTAAATTCTTACATCCTTAGTGTTCCATCTCTGGGAAATGGGGAGATGAACGTTGTTCTCCTAGTTTTCTCATGAGCATTAAATGAGAGGACGTTTGTAAATCTTTCAGCCAGTGCCTGGCCTGGCTGATAATATCATCATTCGTTCATTCAACAGCTATTTACTGAGCACCTGCTACATGCCAGGTTCCATTTTGGTGTACAAGCTAGAAAAGGTCCCAGCTCCTCTAAAGAGAGTAAGAAAATAAGTTAGATAATTTCAATTAGTGATACGTGTTATGGAGAAAAGAAAAAATAGAGTAAGGACAGTTACTATAGAGACACAGAGGTCCACTGTAGCTGGGTGGTCAAGGGAGGCCTCTTTGAAGAAAGGGCAGTTGAACTTAATTCCCAAAGAAAGGAGATGTGGAAGAAGTCAAACCTTCCAGCCTAAGGGAACAGCAAGGGTAAGGCCCTGAGTTGGGAACGGAAAGGAGGCCGGTGTGGCTGGGGCTGTGTGAGGAGGCAGATGAGCGGGCGTGGGCCTGGGCCCTCAGTGAGGCAGAGCCATGGACGTTATAGGAAGGTGTTTGCATAGTGGGAAGCCTTTGGAGGGTTGAATCGAGAGAGTAATGTGATCTGATTTATTTATTTAAGAGGTGGCTTTGGCTGCTGTGTGGAGAATTAAATACTGGGGAAATGGATTGCAGAGAGGGATGGCAGAGCGAGGCCAAGCAAGACAAGAAACCCCGGTGGAAAGTGGTGGATGGTGCTTCCCATTGGCAGACCAGGACAGCAGCAATAAAAATCCAAATGAAGACAGGACTTGCGCAACCAACCCACCAGTGGTTTCCACAAAAGTAACAAGCCTCAGACCTCACAGCTTGTCAAAAGCGGAGTTTGAGCTCTTTTCCTAACGTTGTAGAAAGATCACCACCATCATCCGGCTATGGGGCAGTAGCAACTGATGTTAATACTTTTCTTTTAAACAATGAGAATTTATACTTTTGGGGGGTTACTGACTATAACTGCGTATCTAAACTTTATGAGGTCAAACTGGATTTCTGTAAGCTTTTTCTGTGGAGGAGCAGATAGTAAATATTTTCGTGGGCCCTGCTGTCTCCTGTCAGAACCGTTCAACTCTGCCTCTGTAGCTGGAAAGCAACCATAGAAAAGGCATTAAGAATGGGCATGGCTCTGTTCCAATAAAACTTTATGCACAACAACAGGCAGTGAGCCACATTCAGCCAAAGGATTATAGTTTGGCAGTTCTGGTAGGAGATATCATTTATTTATATGACCCAGATAATTTTTTTTCTATAAAACCAATTTGAGACATTTCCCCCCAAACCCTTTTGTAAAACTAGGATGGATCTTACACACCTGTGCTTATCTTAACACTAGGAAATATGATGTAAGTTAATGATGACTCAGTCCAGTGGTTTTCTTGACGATTCTTTGGAGGTAACTCGGGGAAACCAAGGTGATAGCAAGGGAAGAGGGCTTTGGACCCCCACACCTCAAGCAGGAGAACTTCTTGGGTGCATGTTTTTTTGATTGGTGGCATTCAAAAGAATTTGTTTGGAAAAAAGGGGTTGGGAGCTAGGGGAAAAAAACCCAGAAAACCAGTAATCCAGTCCAAATGGTTGGAGATCATTTCCCTTTTTGGTGTCATGCGTCAGGGACACATTTATTACATAATTACATATAGAACAAATTGACACAAATTTTCTAACTGGATGGAAAGGGGTCAGGAAAGAGTTGCTTTGGGGTCATATTTGTGGGGTAGAGGACCTTTAGGGCACACAGACCAGGGCTCTTATGCAGGTTGAGGCTTCAGACAAAGACCGCAGTGTCTACTTCCAAAGCCTTTTAGGGCGGAGTCAGCAGGTTGGCATATGGCAGTCTTGGAGAGGCAGGATGATAGAGTGGCTTGGACTTTCAATTCAGACACAGGTTTGAATCTCTGCTCCGTTGTCACTTAGTGGCTAGACAAGCTATTTCTTTAACTCTCTTGTTATGCATTTTCCCAGCTGGAAAACTGGAATGATATTACTTCCCTTTTTTTTCAAGCTGTTGGGAGGATTAAGTGAATTAACCTATGCAAATTGCCTAGCATATTGCCAGGTGCTTGAGAAAGTAATTTCCTTCTCCACTCTGTTCTCAGGGGTGTGGGGTGAGTTCAAAGGCTCTTTGAGACCTTCTACCGTCTCTTTCCTTTTGACTCCCATTTCCATGCCCCAATCTTCTCTTCCCAGGATGTGGCCAGGTTCTGCGAGCCTCCAAGGGTCAGATTTTGTTGGAGAGCTACCCTCTAAATGCTCATTGCGAATGGACCATTCATGCCAAGCCTGGGTTCATCATCCAGCTAAGGTAAGGGGCTTGGGTCAGAATTAGGGAGTTTGGGGTTATAAGGAAACACAGTAAGAGGACTGAGGGCCCTGGATCCTAGTGACCACAGGCTAACCATCAGCAGTTTATTCTTAAAAGCAGGTAATGTGGGTGCCTGGGTGGTACGGTTGGTGAAAGTGTCTAACTTTTGGTTTTGGCTCAGGTCCAATCTCAGGGTCGTGAGATCGAGCCCTGCCGTTGGGCTCCCTGCTTGGCACAGAGTCTGCTTGAGTTTCTCTCTCTCCCTCTCTCTGTGCCCCTCCCCTGCATGTGCTCCTGCACTCATGCATTCGTGCTCTCTCTGTCTCTCTCTCAAATAAATGGATATATCTTTAAAAAAAAAAAGCAGGAAATGTACACTGAGCCCCCCCCTTTTTTTTTTGACCTCTTGGCGATTCCATGGGAAAACTATAGCCAATTATATATTTGTCATTCACTGCCCTACAATGGGGGGGAGGGTGGGCTTAGGTAATTTTGACCCAAGGTTAATACCAACAAAGCAAAATACTGATAGCAATCTATCCACCCACAAATCTTCACCAAGTCTTTCTATTCACCCAGTGACTGGGTTCTACAGGAGGAAAGGGAAGAAATAAAAGGCACAGATCCAATCTTCAAGGAATTTATACTCCAGATTGGGGTGTATGTTCATCAGCTCCTTTCACTTATGTTCTCAGAAAACAACTACCACCCCATAACAAATAAACCAATTTTCTCCCTGGTGTGGAAGATAAGCCATTTCTTCTTATGGAGCTTGGGGGTCCTCACAAATATTTAATTTATGTCATAGTACAAAGTACAGACCCAGTTTTATTGTAACTCTCGATAAACAACACAAGAGAGTCCTGTTCTGTGAGAACTGTTCACTGCTGCATCTTAGTGCCAGGAACAGCCGAAATGTCATCATGCTGAGATGTTTGATGGTGCAGTACACACCATAGGAGCTTGATAGATATTTGTTGCATGAATAAATGTTGAAAGAACTTCTCCCTGTCTCCAGTATATCTCCTCTCTCCTGGCAAATACCTCTCTTTTTCCTCTCTAGGGAAGCGGTGTGGCCCACTCACCTCTGGGATTTCTAGGGACATTGTCCACTTAGTTCTTTCCTTTCTGCCCGGTAAGCAGGTTGGCAGTGATGGAAATCTCTAATCTTCGAGGGCACAGGTTTTCAATAAGTATTTTCTGGATGGATTAATGGAGGTTTCCACATTCCAGTTGGCTCCTCAGATGGCTCTCTGTCCTCCAGGAGGGGCAACATATGGCACTCTGCCTTGGAAGGATCCAGTAAAACAGGTCCCCTTCTCAATTCTCCTCACAAAAGCTGGCCCTCAGTGGCTGATCTCCTCATTCCTTGAGGATCTGGGGTTGGGAGTGAGGCTCATTAATTGGACTTTTCTAGAAGGAGGTTAACATAAGGAACACCTGATGGGCCACACCATTCTGCTTAAGGGGCTTCAGGTGGTGTCTGCCAGGGATGATAAGGGCAGGTGTTAAATGCCACATATTATTTCAGCACCTTAGGGACCAGGCCAGTGGTCCCCTTAGGGGCTTCTGAGGAGCTTTTCCAAGATCCAGGATGCAAAGGAAATCTCTCCCAAAACAAAAATCCAAAATGGTGGAGTGATTGGACAAGCACAACACATGCCTAGGAGAGGCCCCTAGGGAGGCTTGGAAATATATAGATTTCTTTTCCTCCAGTCAAACCAGGACCTGCTGGCCAGTTATAATAATAATAATAACAGAAACACTAATGCACATGTACAATGTTCAGACCAAAACGTGAGTGGTCATTCCTGGTGCCCCCCCTTCTATCTTTCTATCTCCCACAAAATCTATCTTCTTACGTGTAAAATAATCTCAAGCACATCCACTTCTGACTCTGATGCCACACTCTCCTTTTACCACCATCATCTCTCACCTTGATTCTCTCATGGCCTCCTAACTGGCTTCCATGTTTCCACTCTTGCCAGTTCTGCTGTCTTCTCTCCTCTGTGACAAGAGTGATCCTTTAAAATCCTAAATCCAGTCATGATTCTGTTGTTGAAACCTTCTGTTCATTCCTGTCAGGCTTGGAATAAAATCTAGACCCCCTCACCATGCAGGATCTGGCTCCTGCTTTCCTGGCTGACCTCAGTTCATACCACTCTCCCCTTTACACTCCATTTTGCAGCATCCCTGATCTTCTTTCAGGTCTTCAAATACGCCAAACTCATTCCTGCTTCAGGGCCTTTGCACTTACAGAGCCCCCTGCCTGGACCTCTCTTCCTCATGACCTTCACATGGCTGGCTCTATTTCATCATGTAAGTGTCTGCCCAGATATCAAGTTCACAGAGAGGTCTTCCTTGACCACGTTGTATAAAAACCTTATCCTCCCCAGTCATTTTTTATGCTCTTATCTGGTTTATTTTCTTCACAGCACTTAATACTCTATGAAATTACCTTGTCTTCTGGTTTCCTTGCTTATTGTTCATCCCCCAGATCAGAACTCCTTCCTGTTAGGGCTGGCACTACTTGGGTGGATCGAGTTGGGTCACTGCTGTGCTTTCAGCACCTAGAACAGCGCCCACCACAGAGCAGGCCTGCCGTGGATCTATGTTAAATACATGAACAAACGAAGGTACAGATATAAATACAACTTGCAATATCTCATATTTTGGTTTCAGGAGAAAGCTGTGGTCTCTGTTGGGTGGTGGCCTTGTCCCCGCTCCTTCCCTTTTCAGACAGAGATACTAACATCCAGAGAAAGGACGGACCTGTCAGAGCCCAGAGTGAGCGAGCAATGGCATCTGGATGAGAAGTCAGGTCCTTAGATGTTAGACCACATTTCACGAAGCATGATTAATGCGACTTATACTCCCTTACAAAAAGGTTTTGTGATAAATGTTTTGTAAAATACTAGTTAAAAGGTTTCTTTTTAGGAAGACCTTTAAGTGTATTCAAAATATATTGATTGTCACTATGGTCTAGTGTTTAATCCTGGCACTTGAACTTTTTACCCAAAGTGGTAGAAATAGGCCTCCGTCCCAGCATTTCAGGTGGCAGTTGTGAGCTCTTCTGTCTATTCCCTAATTCTTCTCCAAAACATGAGGGAGAAGATACAGATGTACATTCTGTGACCTTGACACCCAGGCATTCCCTTTGAAATTATCTGAAAAGTGGCTTTTCCTCTCTTTGTCTGGGATGGGCTGCCTCCTATCCTGTCCCTTGGAATTGGATGCTGGGGGTCATCTTCTGCTTTTTGGATCTGATGTATTCACGTATTTCCAAACCCAAGACCCTTCTAGGCAATCACAGATTTATCAGATCTCCCCTAGTTCTGAAATTCTGATACAGTGCTACCTTTTCTACTCTTTAGGGCAAGAATTAGTGCTACCCAGAAGATCATTGCCTTCTCATCCTTCCATCAAACAGAGGAATGTGCAGAGATTTTGTTCTTTTATTGAGTTTTGCAAGACAATATGTCCTTTTTCCATCCTCCAATTGTAAAATTTTACTGTTGTATCCATTCAGCCATCTATTCACCAGTATTTGCTTGGCATCTCTGTATGCCAGGCACTGTGCTAGGCCCTATGCAAACAATGGTGGAAGAAGACAGATGTTCTCTCATACACTCAAGAAATTTACCTAGTGAAGGAGATAGACATGTACGCATGTGCCTGCAGACACACACACACATACACACGCACTCTCTCTCTCTCTCTCTCTCACAAAATCAAGAAGATAAAGAAGATAAATTAAATTTATATACCCATTATGAAGAGAACAGGGGGTCTCCTTTAGAAAGAGTTGTCAAGGAAACCTCTTTGAGGAGAGAATATTTCAGGTGAGGCCCGAGGATAGGAAGGAGCCAGCCATGCCGCTTGGGAGGAAAGTGCCCCTGGAAGAGAGGCCAGCATGTGCAGAGATGCTCTGAAGGAATAAGGACTCCCTCCACCTGGGCACGCAAGCACACACGTACCCCTCGGCTAAAAGAAATTCTTCTGACCTCACATTGTCCAGGACCCTTTTTCTGTCAGATCAGACCAGTGGCACCGCTCTTCCGAGACCTGTTCATCATCTGGCCTTGAACTTGCTCAGGGATCGCACGAGGGTCCGGGGCCCACCTGTTGCCTGCTGTCCCCCTCTCTACCCACAGGTTCGTCATGCTGAGCCTGGAGTTTGACTACATGTGCCAGTATGACTATGTGGAGATCCGTGATGGGGACAGCAGCAGCGACCAGATCATCAAGCGCTTCTGCGGCAATGAGCGGCCAGCTCCCATCCGGAGCACGGACTCTTCACTCCATATCCTCTTCCATTCAGATGGCTCTAAGAATTTCGATGGCTTCCATGCCATCTTTGAGGAGATCACAGGTAACGGCCACGGAGACAAATGTAGCATTTTATGGCTGTACTCCTGGCAGACCTCTCCTTTCTGTGCTCCTCCCCTTCTCCCTGCTCAGCCTGATTAAAACCCGCTGAGCTGGGTTCTTGGAAGCAACCTGCACATTGAGAAGGAAGAAGGAGATGGCAAGGTATATTTCAGAAATGTTCACCAAAAGCGTAGCTATGATGGATGCCCTTGTATAGATGGCTGGAGCAGAGGGAGGCCGAGCCCTTTGCCCAAGGTCACAAAGCAGTTGGTTCTACGGCTCACCTCCAGGGGGCCTCTAATGGTTAAGAGCATTAGCTTTGGAGCTCTGGCAGACGAAGCCGTGTGACCTGGGGTAAATTCTCCTACTTCTCTGGGCCTCAGTTTCCTAATCAGTGAATAAGGAAAAAAGCATAGATCCTGCTCCACTAAGGAGGTTCTGGGAGATGAAACAGATGAACTTAGCACTGTGTCTGGTACATAGGACGCACTCAGTAGCTGCCCAACCACAGGTGTGCCCTGGGCCTCCTTCTGGCATCTGCAAAATAGGCATTAAAAGTGTTTCACTCAGTGGTAAATGCCACTTACTTTGTGAGTAACTCTAAGCCTGACTTGAACTCTTGCCCTGTTCATATCGGGAAGTAGGATGGGACCAAAATGAGCAAAATGCGCAATCCTAGGGAAGGACCCTCAACTCTTGCTGTTCTGAGATTGGACTGCATCCGGCTTTCCAAACCAAGCTCAGGCTTCAAGTTCTGTTTTTTTAAAAATACTCAAGTAAGCGTTGTAGTGGCATTTTGATCGCTATGGCTTCCTATGGAAGGTACGATACAAAAGCCTCAGGAAAGGTGGTGGTGGCGGTGGGGGTGGGAGGTCATCCTTCTGCAGCCTTGTCCTTTCTGCAAGATTGGCACACACACTCCCCCCCCGCCCACCTGCCCTTCCCTTAGACTGTCTCACGGGAGCTCTCCGCAGTTACTGCTCATCTGTGTGCCTGCTCCCTTCTGAGGATGTGGGGGCCTGGGGGTTCTGGAGGCTGGGTTGCTGTGCTGTGGTGTGGTCAGCCTGTGGCTGGTCCTTGCCCTTGGGAATATAGGGCCAGCCAAGGCTGGGTAGGGTCACACTTGAGACAGGTGTGGGGGTCTTCTGGCAGTCAGCAGGGCTGGCTGTCAGGGAAGCCCGGGAGAAGCAGCAGTGGCTCACCAGCCCGTGACCCTGGGACTGAGGGAAGGACCAGGAGGGCCTCTTCCTCCTCGGAAGGGGTTCCTTGACCCCCACCGGAGAACTCTGGGAAATGCTGGTCTGTGTTTTCAAGTAGATAGCAGCCTTCCAGTTCCCCAGTTTGTGTGCTTGTACTCAGGTTTCTTCCTCAGGCTAAGGTCAGCTCCTCCACACCTGCCCATCCAATCCCAGCCCTCAGGGTTTGTATCCCATTCATTGTCCTCTGCTAAACCTTTTCTCTTATTCCAGTGGGTTGTGACTTTGCCCCCGTTGGAGCGTCTTAGGACACTTTCTGCTCTTTCCTAACACCAAATCTATTATGCTTCAGGCGATAGTCCTTGTATATTTTTTGTCCGAAAGCTCTGATTTGGTAAGCAGAATGTCCAACTCCAGTGCCTCACGCAGGACGAGCACTCAGTACGGGCTTGTGGACCTGGGCCCGGCGGTGTATTTCCATATCAGGGTAAATGAATGTGGGGTTAGTGGTTAGCACGCAGACCACTGTTTCCCAAAGTTGTTCTCTGTAGAAAAATAGTCTTCTGTAAAGACGCAGGCTCTGAGGTCAGATGAGCTTGGGAAAGGCCAGGCCTTAATGTGCGTTCTGAGAAATATGCAGTGCAAATTATGACGTGGAACATTCTGAGAAGTTCTGTAGTAAAGAAATCTGGTTAATTATCATTTAATACCAGTAGCACTTCCCCACCACATTTAAGCCCACAACCCTTTCTTAGTTGAACACATCAACATCTCGAGGGACTAATGTTTACGGAATGCATGTTGGGAAATTCTCAAGTACATTTTCAACGGTGTCATGACGATCTTCCAGTTTGTTTCCCTCCATACCCAGGATGCTTTCTTGAAAAAAGATGATCAAAAGTTCCCGGAGGCTGCCTCCCTCCCTTGGAGTCCCTATAGGAGGGGTAAAGGCATGCTTCTGCCCTAATCATGTGGCATACCTCTTTGTGTTGGCTTTAGGCTCTTCAGACCATAGGAGCATACTTATGGAGCCTTTGAAAATATCACATAACAACAGATACGTACCTGTTTTAGGCATTCTCAAACAATGGTTGCAGGAATCCAATAAAAAAAGTAAAAGTATTGCAAGAAGACTTTAAGAGGCAAGCAAGACTCTGATCAAGGCTCCAGGCTTGAAGAGATTGCCTCACCGTGCAGTGACACTGAGGGAAATTGCCTTTTCTCTTACAGCGTGTTCCTCTTCTCCCTGTTTCCATGATGGCACTTGCCTCCTTGACAAAACTGGATCTTACAAATGCGCCTGCCTGGCAGGCTACACCGGGCAGCGCTGTGAAAATCGTGAGTATGCCTCTGGAGTGGGAGTTAGGGTGTCCGTGGGGCTGGCGTGGAGAGGGCTCTGGGAACTTGTGAAGTCTGTTGTTTCTTGATGTTTAGGATGGTCTGTCCAGGGTGGCACGCAATATGGACAATCCCATCGAGTGGTTCTCGGGGCTGGGCAGCCTCTGAGTCAGGATATCTGGAACCACCCAGGTCTTCCCGTTGACATTTCCAGACCTCCTCACCTGCTGCAAGTACCCCTCAAAAAGATAAGCCTTCGATGGCCTCAGATAATATCCAGAGCTCAAAACCACGGAAGAAGGGCCAACAGTAGGAAGCTGCCATCATAGAGCCTCCCGTGGCTCTCAGTCTGAACTCCCTGTCCTTGGTAAGATCTGAATTTTGGAGTTCTGCTCCAGGTAGCATTCACAGACTCCAGGATGTTGTTGTATGGTTTGAAGCCTTTGGCAAGGAGGAACTCAACACCGTGACCAGAAGTCATTTCTCAGGGGTCTCTGGTAACCAAGGCTTGTGTGTGACATGTGTCCTAACAGAGATTTGAGACCGGAAACAGGTGTCATGAACTACAGCTATCAGCACGGAATGAGATGTACAGAAGAACGAGAAGATTCAGAATTTGGGGGAAAGGCAAAGGAGGACAGATAAGAGCCTAGGTAGGGTTTCTGCCCAGCAGATCCTGAGTGGCAAATGTGGGTGCAGGTGATGTATTAGGACATGGTCCCAGAGAAGCTGGCAAGGGAGTGGGGAAGCTGAGCTGGGAAGGCAGGGAAGCCAAGCAAAGGTGTGATTTCAGGCAAAATCCAGCCTCAATGGAATCTGGCATGTGAATTACATCTCTGGGTGGGTCCTGACTTTATAGCAAGGCAGCTGGGCTTTCATGGCCCCCCTGCAATCAGCCATTGGCCAGGGGCTGCCCTGGGCAAGTAGGAGAACATGCCTGATTTTCTATGCATGTGGGCCGAGTGGTTCCAGTAGCCCTTGAATAGTCCAAGAGATCTCAGGTGCAGGCCAATAGGAGCAAAACAATGTAGACTGGGGGATGGGGAAGGCAAGGGGCCACAGAAGCGGTGAAAAGGCATCTGAGGGCAGATCACGAGCAGCATCTGCTACAACCACTTGTAACTATCAGGCGTAGGTACTTTGGGGTCATCCTATAACGAGCCCTGGTCTGATAGCATTCTATAAGGTTCATCCATTTTTCAATCAATTTCATGAGTTTTCCTTGTAAACAAGGCAGACGGAAGCCACGGTGTCAACAGTGAGCTCTCGAGTGTGACACAGCATTCTGCCGAAAGCTTCCCTTGCTTTGGCTTAGCACAGGTGACCTCAGCGTGGTTATGCTGGATGCTTAGAAAAAGATGTTCTGCTTCATGGTTCCCGTCTCGTTTGAACCTGCTGTATTGTGTGCGAGGCAGAGAAGAGAAATGCTGCTTTTTCTTTGTTTTAAAAATGTGTGTATAGAGTGAATCTGGAATCTTAACAATGGCAAATCCTGAGCTTTACCTTTTAAATTCAGAGGGAGAAAAAAGAGGGGGGGGAAAGCTTAATTTCTTGATGAACTAACTAATTGCACAATAACTAGAGCTTTGAAAAACAAGGTGAAATTGGAGAGAAGTAAAATATCACCAAATAAGCCAAAATGCTTTAAGAAGCTGGGTCAAATCAGGGCAGGGGTAGGGATGGGGGTTCGGGGGGGAGAGAAATTGATCAAAAGTTGTGACTAGGATATTAATGAGTTGCTTACAAGCCAAACATGGACTTTTCAGCATTGTCATTCTATCTAGAAAACAAAGCAAAACAAAACAAATATATATAATGAAAAAGAATGTAAGATGTGTCATTATGAATGAATCAATATGAATCAATTATGAATTATGAATTCATAATGAATCAATTATGAATCAATATGTCATTAACTTGAGTCACGAACTGTCTCAAATCACTTCTGGTCTCAGAACACCAGCATAGACGGACAAGAAAATTCTCTCTAGCCACTTTTTAAAACGTCATTCAAAACCCCAAATTTCCTTAGTATCTTGTTGTTGTAACTAGGTGAAAGTATTGGTGGTGGATATCTGATACATCATTTGTTGGCATTCATGTGGGGGACCAAATGTTTTATTATTTTTTGTAAGATTTAGATTTGTTTTTTCTTCTAGGAAATTCAGCAGGAGTTCCAACTAACTCAATGAGGGAAGCATTACAAAAATTGGCTGTGACAGTTTACCTTGTCATTTCCGAACAAACCTTAGTGGTTTTCTAGAGTAGCCTATTAGGTAGAAAAACAAAAAGGGGGGAAAAAAGATTTACTTTATTGTTTTCCTCATGAGTATACCACTGAACTGAAAAATATCCCCGGAGGAAATTGCTTCAAAATGAACAAGAAGCTCAAGTATTCTGGGATTCTCTAAACCTTGAAATGCCCAAATTGAACTAGGCATTTGTTTTACAAAATCGCTTTAAAAGCACCAAATCAAATATGAATGAGAATTCCATCTTTTATTTAAGTTGCACCAAATCTGATGAGGGGAAACCACTTCATAGATGCTGCTTTAGTGGTCTGTCCTCCCTAAGTCTTTGTGAGAATGTGGATGGATGTTTCTTTTAGCAGATAAAGGATTTGAAGCAGAGGGCACAAGGCACTGATCTCCATCAACTTCAAAATTCGAGGCTAGAATTCCACAGTTCCCATATTATTCAGTTTCCCAGACACAGTTCTCGACAGATGAACAATTGATAAGCTCTGGTCATGTCATCGTGTCCTATTGTCCCATTATCTAGTCCTCTCAAAGGACTTTCCTTCCCAGGTAAAATCTGCCTGTCACTCTTTTCCAAAGAGAATCCCGATTCGCTGTCTCTTGATTTAAGCTATTCTCATTCTTTTCTTGGTATATATTTAAGAATGTGAGTGGGACTGGAATAGAAATAGATTTTCTGCTTACTTACAGAAGAAAGATATACTTGTAAAAATAATCAAATTGTCCAGCAGTGTATCAAATAAAAAGAGAATATTATTTTCCCTGACCCATGCTGGTTCCCAGTGGAATCACTATTACTGTGGTCCTTCTGGACTTTTTTCCTATGATGTGCAAACCTAAGTTGTTGATAAATCAGTATTTTTTAAAATATTTATTTATTTGACAGAGAGACAGCGAGAGAGGGAACACAAGCAGGGGGAGTGGGAGAGGGAGAAGCAGGCTTCCTGCTGAGCAGGGAGCCCTATGTGGGGTTTGATTCCAGGACTCCGGGATCATGACCTGAGCTGAAGGCAGACGCTTAATGACTGAGCCACCCAGGCACCCCGATAAATCAGTATTTTAAACCAGTGATTCTCAGTTGAGGGTGATTTTGGCCCCCACTCCCGCCCTCAGGGGCCTTTGGAAACATCTGGAAACATTGTTAATTGTCCTAATTGCAGGGGGGAGGCTGTCAGTGGCATCTAGTGGGTGGAGGCCCGAGATGCTGCTCAACATTGTGCAAGGCACCAGGCAGACTCAGACCAGAGAGTGATCTGGCCCAACTGTCAGCCATGCCCAATTGAGAAACCCTGTTTCAAACAAAAGTGGATTAAAGTATACATGCAGTTTTTTAACTTGTGGTTTTCAGTGCCTGCATCATGGACGTTTTCCCCAGGCCAGCTCATGTTGGTTTACCTCATTAAAAACAAGTGATTTTCTTAGTATTCCCTTGTAGGGATGTATATACCATCATATATGTTCATCTAATCCCTTAAGATGGACTTGATACCATACTTAATTTATTATTATAAAGAGGGCAGAGATGAATATCCTAACACCGATTTTTTGATTCATATGTTAGAGGTACTTTCGTAAGAGAAATTCCTAGATGTTGAACTGGTAGGTCAAAGCATCCTAGATTTAAACTTTGGAGAGGTGTTGCCAAAATGGTCCCCGAAATGTTTCACCAGTTTACAAGATGAGCCGTTATAATCACCAGTCCTCAAAATAAGTATCAGAACTCACATTTGAGAGACGAGGGTCTCTTCTTGTCAAATTGAAAATGGATTTATTTTCCGTTTTCCGAGGAAAGGTCAGGCTCCCGGACTTCCTGGGGTAGCAAAGGAAGAGGAAGAAGCGACCCACACAGGTTGGGCTCTTTCAGTCGTCAAGAGGCTGAAGGTCCCCGTGCAGTCCATATTGCCGCTACCCCAGATCTCTCCTCCCGCTGTTTCCTAAGGAGGAGCAACTTTCCCCTGCTCCCAGGTGACCTCCTCTGAGAGCAAAACATGGGGGGTGGCCCCCTCCTCAGCTCTGGGGTCAAGCTTGCCTCCTGCCAGCACCCTCAGTGGCCCCAACCTCCCTGGGCCACCGTGTAAGAAACCACGAGTCCCCCCCCCCACTTTTTTTTTCCTCCTCTGAAGTTTCCTGTTTCTTTGTATGGGACACAAGGACAAAATAAGTTCTTGAGTAAATGGTGGGAATCTTGTTTTGTACAAGTGGAGAGCAAGGGATTCATCGCCTCGCTCCAGTTTCCATGTTGCCTTTGTTTCCCTGGCCCAGTTATCGATGCCCGGGCTTTCCCCTGCATCCTAATGAAGGATGATGAAACGGGCTAAATCTTGGGGCACAATGCTCACACTGCGGGCTCTGACGCGCTTTGAACAAAACAAATCAGCTTCCACCAATTAAAGAACACTGGGGAATCCGGATTCGTTTGGGGTTTGGAGCACCAGAAGGTTTCCCACTAGCCTGTCCCAAGGACTGGGAAGAAAGAGCCCCAGATGAGAGGCACACTTTATACTTTAGCTTCAAAGGGGCAACCGCATTTCTCATCAGAATAAGTGATTAGGCACTTTGGGGTTTTCATGGAAACAGTAACACTGATGCAGTGGGAATGTGCCAAGCCCGCCAGTGGGTCATGCTCACCTCTCCCGTCACAGACGGAAGATGCTAGGCTGTGGTGGGATGCGTGCAGATTGTCCCAAGACCTCTCAGGGGAGGGAGGCATTGTAAACATGGAATTGTGGACTGGCTTTTACCCAGTTCCAAGGGCAGGGCTTAGCCTTAATTTATGGAAGACAGGGCCCCCTTTGTCCGTAGTGAGATGGTACATCCTGGGGTGAAGAGCTTGGACTCTCTGGGCAGAAAGACCTTGGTTTGACTCTTAGCCTACCATTTACCAGCCGAATGACCTTGAGCAGCCTGTTTCACTCCAAAGAGCCTCGGTTTCCCCATTTATAAAGTTCAGAAAAATAATACCACGTATTTCTCAGAGCGTTTGTGGGGAATGGAATGAAATAATCCACATAAGGTGCTGAGTTGAATCATAGGAGCCATTTTTTTTTTTTAATTTTCTTATTTGAGCATAGTTGACACCCGTTATATTAGTTTCAGGCGTGCGACGTAGTGATTCAGTTTCTGTATAGGCTATGGGAGGCTCACTCCACTGTAGCTGCCATCTGTCTCCGTACGAGGCTACTACAGTATCATTGGCTGTATTCCCTATGTTGTGCCTTTCATCCCTGTGACTTAGCCATTCCCTAACTGGAAGCCTGTGTCTCCCACTCCCCTTTGCCCATTTAGCCCATCCCCCACCTCCTTCCCTCTGGCCACCACCCATTTGTTCTTTGTGTTTATAGGTCTGTTTCTGCTTTTTGGGTTTTTTTGTTTAGTCATTTGTTTTTTTTAGATTCCACATATGAGTGTATATACCGTGTGGTATTTGTCTTTCTCGGTCTTATTTCATTTTGCATAATACCCTCTTTTGCCTCCCCTGCTATGGCCATTTAAAAGTTTGGCAGAAAGTAGGGAATGTTCCAGATAAGGGGCTAGGAGAACAGCACCAGTTTCTACAAACTAGATGATTATGACACACCTGTCTTGGGGTTCCAGGGTTTAGGAGAATTCTCCCCTCAACTTTCTAAGTTTCCTCTGTGAACTGCTTTTTGCAAATCATTGCCGATACTAAGTATTGCTTACCGCTGCACTTAGGTACAGGCAGAAGGATCTGGTTTTAACAGGGCAAGTAGTCACTGCCAATGTCATTGTCATAGAGGAATCCTAAATCCCAGAAGACACCCACACTGGGCATGATGGATGGGGAGCCTTTGTAACCAGGGCAGCCCAGAGATGAGGCTGTGAGAAATGATGAATGGAGTAATGCCCGGGAGGAACTGGATTTGGAAGCTCCAGGGTAGGTTACCCAAGCATCATGTTAGGGGTCAGCCTCCCTTTTTCTCATGGGGTTTTTCAGAAGTCACTCGTTTAACATGGGGTAGGCTGTATGTCAGTCCCCGGGGGGTCATGTAGGAGACTGGTGCTCCAGACCATCACTTAGATGTTTTATTAGAGGGACATGGCAATAAAGAGAATGAGCAGTCTGGCTTGAGATGGCTTGAGAGGTAGAGGGATAATTCCATGGAAGAGTCCTGAGGAATCCATAGTTGGTACCCACACGTACTTGATAGCCCAGAGCCTTCAGAAATTGGAGGAGGCCCAAGAAGACCATGAGCTAATGGATTGCTACCTTCTCATACACCTCCTTACACCTGAGCCTCCCCTCTATTTCCCTTCCTGACATGGTAATGAATATCTGACGTCCTTTTTGGTGTATTTAGAGGAATGCCATCCCCTTTAGATTAATATCTGAAAAGCAAAAACTATTACTGAACACAGGAAAAGCTGCCTTTATATAGTTATCAAGGTATTTGTTTGTTTTATAATTCATGGGAAACATTTCCTTTTCATTTGAATCATTCCTTGTTGGATGAACCTGAGTCTGTGTAGATGAAGTCACATTTTAGCATTAACCTTGATGGGCTCCATGGGCTTCTTAACCAAAGCGTTGGCCTCTGGCCTCCTAACCAAAGCGTTGCTATACCCCATTCAGGGTCAGATGCTTGGTGGCTGGCATATTAGGGGTGTGTTTTGCGAGTCAGCAATCCTTTTCATTATGGACATCATTCCAGTAGATAATAAGAGGACAGGTGAGGCCACACGGTCAACTTTCCAGCCTGACTGTCTCCAAGAGCTCAGGATGGAGCACCCATCAGGGTGGAGAGGGCCAGACCCACCATCGTTTTACTAAGAATTCCTTCCACTTGCCTGCCCCTGACAGGGCCCTCTTGGCTTTTGCTTTGGCAGATGAGGTCACTGAGGCAGGACTTAATGCAGGAGGCAGATTTTATTTTGGTTCTGGGTTAAGAGGTAATCCATTAGAGGGGGGGTGGGCTGCCTGTCACCGAGGGAAGAGACTGGAGGATGCAAAGAGTGGGAGAACGTGAGAGCAAAGCAGAATTAACTTCTGGTAGGAACAAACATCCCTGCCTCCATGGGCCCGGAGACCGTCACCAGCCCCTTGACAGAAGCTAGAGGCCCCCCTCACTTTTCTCTAAAGGCTCCTGCCTTGTGGTGCATTCACTACCTGTCCCTCACCCTGCTTCAGATGATAAAATCTTCCTCTCTACAAAACATAAGACCTTTCCACTGGCATCCAGGTATTAAAAACCACAACAGTAGTCTCTACCATCTCTGTTCTCAGTATGGGCCAGGCTGTGTGCTTTACTTGACCTTGTCTCATTTCATTGTCTCAGCGTCCCCACGGGGTAGGTGCTGTGATCCTCGTCACTTTACAGACCCATATAGCCAAACACTTTTGAGTGTCTGTTAGGTACGAGGAACTGGGACAATAAGGCAGGGCCATACAGTATACTTTTTCCCTCCTATTTGGCAGAACCATAAAACAACTCCAGTCTTAGCCTTTCTCAAGGGCAGAGGAGAGTGTCACATACCACAGGGTTCCTGGCCACAACTTCCTGTAGGAAAGCCTTTGGAGATGGTGACGGTGGCAATGAGCATTACTAAGTGGGCAAAGTCTTTTAGGACTCAGACGTGCTCAACAGCTCATTCTCTTCATCCCCAAGGCTAAATGGAACAGAACTGCCTAGTTTGGGTGATTTCCATGCTGAGTATTTCTTATATTTTGAAAAATTGACTATAAACACTGCTCAGGGACATTTTCCCCAGTAGGTTAGCACTGTTATCCAGCTCCCACCTCATTCCCAGTAGCTGACTCAGAAACCTGAGATTTGGGGAAGCCTCGAGAAGACTGTCACCGAGCAGGTCCACCAGGTGGAGGGTAGCTAAGTTTCTACCCCTTACGTAGGTTACTCATTTACTCCACCAAATAAGGATGTGTCAGGTTGATTTTGAACAAAAGTAAAATGGCCAGTACTTTCTGAACATTTTTCAAAGTTGACCTGTCTCTTAGACCCAGGCAGTGTCTGCTGTCTAAGTAGGCCATCCAAACACCGGAAAAGTGGTATCCGAAAGACACAGTGTACCAGGAGCCAAGGACAATACTGATTAAGATCAAATAGCTAATTGTAAGCCTCAGCCTCCAAATTGCTGCTGGATGAATAAATAGCAGTGTGTGCCATCCAAGCATAATTTCGCATGGATACTGTCTCATTCGCACCCACAGAGGGCTGGAAAACTTCAGGGGGACAGAGTTCCATTGGCTGGAAAGAGATAAAAAGGGTTTGCGGTGGGGAATCCAGTTGGTGTCATTATGCCTGGTTGGGGGAGACCTTTGTGGAGGTTAAAGATAATGGGTTTGACCCAAAGACACTACACTCAAATATAAGCTGAACAGGAGAAATGAAGAAGAGAGGAGGGCCCAGCCAGTGCTTGTCTCTGGGTGTTGCTCTCATGTTCATTCAGGTTTCCAGAATGAACAAAGGCCCAGTGGGAAAGTTAAAGCCTTTTCCAAACAGAATGGAAATTCTGTCACAAACTGTTTCCTTGATTTTGGTGACAAGTGAGAATGGGTGGATACCAAGAGTATACTAAGAATTGAGACCAACATGCCTCCATCACCCAGCCCCCAAGACCAGCTAGGTAAGGGGGTCACGAATTGTGTTGACTTTGGATCTGTTTTCTTTGCCGACATTCTCAGATAATCTTACACCTCTGAAATTCAGCTCTTATTAAAGAGACAAAGTAGTACCCTGGCTTAGTTTTTTTTAACCGGGGCTGTCTAGCTACTACAAATATATTTCATTCATATACATTTCGAGAAAAGAAATGTATGTTTTTTGATGTGCAGTTTTGTAAATTATATCAAACCATTTCTGAAAGCAAGCAAGGTATAAATAATAGTAATTACAAGGAATCAAAATGATTTAGAAGCAGGGTAAGAATGAATGAAAGAGAACATTAGAGGGGACGAGAGAGTGAAATGGAGCGTCCACGTTTGCATCTGGTGAAATGATCGGCCTCAACTGTCTCTGATTCTGAGTTCTCTGGCAGCAAAGGCAAACAGAGAAATGCCTTAGATGGTGTGGCCCTAATTGTATATTAAGTGAAAGTGAACACAAGTTCATCTGGAGGTGCAAATATTACCCATTTTATTACATCCCCTACTCCTTTTTTTCTCCTTATCTAAAGATGGGTGTTGGGGAAATGTATTCTACTTCTGTCTTGTAAATGACAGATTTAATCTCTTTTTATACCAAATATTTCTAAAACCTAGATCCTTCCACCTCCCCTGAAAAAAAAAGGTAGCTGGGCTTTTTTAAGCTTACACCATTAATATGTATGCTGACCCACTGGCTTCCAACCCACACTCCTGCAACTCTGCTTAAGGGTTTTCTTGGGCTCCCAAAGCCCACTGGTTCATATATATGGGCAGACAGGAGGTGCTGAGAAATTAATGTTAATCCCATCATCCTTCAACAAATGATTGATTGCATTTGGTCATTGCATTCATCATACCCCTTGACCCTTAGGTAAGATAAGACGGAGGCAGGTTCTGCACTCTCAGAGTTTCCCAATGGCATTGAGCATCAGTGGCCCCCAGTGGTGACTGTCTTGATAATGGGAACTTCCCTGTCTAACTACAGTTTGTCCTTCCTGGGACCACCACCTAAATAAACTACTGGCATTCAAATCTCTGTCTCACAGCCTGCTTCTGGGAGAACTCAGCTTAAGATACCTCATGAAAATATTTCTTTGAGAGGCTAACTTAATAGAGGACTGGAGCTCAGGTCAGCTCCATCAGCATTTGCTTGTTTCTTTACAATATTAGGTAAGCCTTTGATCAATGCTGAATAACATTTTTCAGGATTGCATTGTCTGAAGGATGCTCAAAATATGATTGTACTGTTGATTTTAAAAGATCCAGTGTTAGACCCAAGAATTGATATCTCTCTCTCATGAGCTCTCTCTCTCTCTCTCTCTCTCTCTCTCTCACACACACACACACACACACAAAGTGTGTGTGCATGAGAACCAGCCCAGCTCTTTATTGGGTGGGGTGGTGAAGTGAGTGGAGACCCCAGTGGTGTTTGTGAAGAGAGCCTGTAGTATTTCCTAAAAGACTTGGAATCTTCTAAAGGATTTGAGCAAACTCTGCCACCTAGCATTTTTCTGACAGGGGTTAGAAAGTGGGTGGTCCCAACCTAAGGAAATATCCCTGGGCCTTCACTAATGGTCTTTTGTAATCGTGCCCTTGATGGACTGGTCATACGGCATTAATTTCAACATGGGTCCTGGTTAAAGTACCACAAGGAGAACACAAGTGTGATAAGACGTCCCAGCAAATGCCCAGCGGTTATTCTTAGAAGCATCTAAATTAGTACCTGGTTCCATTTCACGCAGCTTCCGCCCTCCAGAGGAGCACGTTTTCTTTCAGATAACGCAGCAGGCTAGGTGGTAGCGAGCCATTCAGTCAGCTCTGCCTGATGAGGTCTTTGTTGCTGGGTTGGCTAGTGTGCGGAGACCCCACTCCCCTTTCAGATTCATTCAAGGCCCCCATGACTACCTTTGCTTTTATTCCTTGGTTAGGATCCTATGTTCTGATGTAATTTTAGAAGCAAAGTTAAGAAAGACACTAGTCACTTAGGATAAATTGGTGCTAGTAAGAAAAAAAAAAGAAAAAATATATAACAACAATATATATAGTGTGTATATACACTCCTCTGAATTTTTTTTTTTTTTTTTTTTTTGGTAAAAATCCGACCTGGGGAATAGGTACTTGGAAGTCTCCAAACCATTTTTTTTTTTAAATAAGTGCTTTAGCGAGGCTGGGGGGCGCCTTGAGGTATCTCAAGTACTTTAGTACAATAAACGTTAACTGACATCACTTCTGTTTCTGGGTTTAAATAAAAACATTGCTATGTTAAAGCGTCAGGAAAACATCTTCCGGTGCCTTATTCTGCTGAGGAAGCACTCACTTAGTATACAGTGCAAGAAAATCAGGCCATGAAATCAGTAGTGCACGGCCCTCCCCCAGTCTTTCTGTACAGAGAGGCATGCCGGACTTCCAACAGGCAAAGCAGTGATGGGATTCTCCACCTCCTAGGGGCTTTTTATAGATCTTGTCTTCGAATTTGAACTTGCAGCTTCGAGACCAAAGCAAAAGGAAAAGACAGATATTCATGGGTGTTTGGTGTATCATATTGAAATTCTACATTTATCTGTAAAAAGATATTTTTGTGAGCAAAGATATACTGGTGGATAGTAATGTGATGGAAGAAGGGATCTTTTTACTTGCCACAGCTGGGATCTGCCCCCCTCCCGAGTTTTGTGATTATTAAGGGGAGGGGGAGGTGGGTCCACTTCCTAAATTAGGAATGAAGAGTGTGGACTTCCTTTTGTCATAGTCAATATAATTGACTGACCAGAGGGCACAAAAAAATGGTGTTATTTGTGTGCACTGAATAATCGTGTTTCCTAGAAATGTCTCCACATGATCTTGACATACTCTCTGATGTCTCCATCATCATGTCCATTTCCTGTAGACCTTCTGGACCTGGTCACCTCACCTACCTTCTGTCCAGCATGGATCTTAGTGTACCAGTCAAGGGAGAGAAAGATGTAACTTTATTTGCTTTAAGTCAGTTTCAATGCAAGTCTAACACCCATACTTCGGACTTGTGAGAAATTCAGTGTGTCCTTGTCGGGGGCCCCTCTGTGCCTTCAGGTTGTACAACGGTTGCTGGCTTTACGCAGACAGCACTGACTCCTCCCATGATAGATTCTGGATGCACACTGGTCAGTGTGGAGAAGCCCATTGTCTCAGAGCACCTGATCCCTAAGGTAAAACGGCTCTGCTGGTGTGGGGCTGACCGGCAGCCAGAGCAGCTGTGGAGGCTGGAGGCCCTTCTGATGAGATCCGACCTCTCTAGATGCCCTGCCAGTCATCCTCCCCGAGATCTGCCAGGAGCTAAAAGGCATGCAGGGCTTCACGCCCAGGGCTGAGAAGGCTGCCCCTCTGGCATCTTGTCACCTCCTAGGAGTGCCACCATGGGGAGGCATGAAGGGCCCTGAAGCCCAGGGCTAAGAAAATAGAGCTGTCCTTAGTTTTTCCCCCAAACCAGTCATTGAGCCAAGCATTTGGGCTCAAATGATTTATTAAAGAAGGTACTCCCAAGATCAACCAGTAAGGGAGTTGGGGAAGCAAGATGGGAAAGAGGAGGAAACCAAGCAAGAGTGATTTCAGCTCAACTCCCAGACTCAGCCCAATCCTGTGGGGTGCTGGGGAGTGTAAATGATGCCCTGAGGAATAGGAGTTGAGCTATTTATACACCTTGCGGTCATTGTCTATAGGCAACCCTGGAGTGGGCGCAAGGGGACAAAAATCTTGGCATTTTTCAGCTCTTCATATAGGCAAGGTGGTGCCCATGCCCAAGGGCAGTCCTCTGAAGGTGGCAGGTGCCAGCTTCATGTGTAGAAGCTGATCTGGTAAAAGGATATGAGGGGACCTGGGTGGGGCACCAATAGCATTCACTACAAGGGCCATCTCAAAGCCACCATCTATCCTTCAGTAAAGTGGCATCACAGGGAACCACCTCATCCTGTTGCCGTGAGAAAAAAAAGAAGACAAGGCTAGCGAGCCTTTCTTTAAATGTTTATCTGAAACAGGAATGCACCCCCAAGTACTGTTTCTGTTTGTGAAATGGCATGTAAGGGCATGCTAAACTTAGTGTGTTTATGTCCCCAGGCTGAGTCCCAAAAGGACCAGGGCAATGTGCTATTTATTATTAATCCTGGAATATTTTACTTAGCAAAGCAGGAGCCTGATGCTCCTTCAGCCAGGGATGCAGATGTTTTACATTCTCACTTGGCTTTGTGTGAAAACATCCATCCCACTGAGGAGAAAGGAAGCACGAAGCCCTTGAAAAATCAAATAGAAACGAATCAAGGATCTGTTCAATGGGGAGACACAAAGGATTCTAAAAAGAGAAACCACAGGGGAAATAAAGAGGTAGTTTTTGAAATGTAACCCCGGGGAGCATGCTCTGATGAGATGCAGATGGTCTATGGACCCAACAGGTCGATGTCTAAACTGGGAGAGAAAGAGGCGGGTGGGGGAAGTCTTAGAATTCTATTCAAAAGCATGCTAGGAGAGTGTACAGCTTTGGCAAGTACGGGAAATAAATGAGAGGGAAGAGGGAATGATGCCCAGTGGATGTTTGATACAAGAATACAATTTGAAGGCTTCATTTTGCAGGATTAAAAGAGATGAGTGTATAGAGACCATGGCTGATACTCAGAAGTCTGAGTCAACACACTGAATCCCGGTCTGCAGGCCCATCATGCATAGACATTACCAAGAAAATAGAGTGTAATATTTGTTTTATATCCAAATAGACCTAATAATAAGACTTTAGATTTCCTTGTGGGGTTTTTTTAAGGTGTATGAATTTGGGGAATTGATTTTTTTTTAAGGTTTATCTATTTTTATTTTAGACAGAGAGCGAGCCTGGGGCGGGGGTGGGGGGGAGGAAGGGCGGGCAGAGGGAGAGGGAAAGAGAATCCTCAAGCAGACTCAGTGCTGAGTGGGGAGCCCAATGCGGGGCTCGATCCCAGGATCCCAAGATCGTGACCTGAGCCGAAATTAAGAGTTGGACACCTCACACTGAGCCACCCAGGCGCCCCGAGAAATTGGTTTTTAAAAGAAGTTGGGTGCTTTGTAAATAAAGGCAAACAGGGGAAAAGGAGACTATGTGTTATGTAAATTATTCCTCAAAACCAGCCCAGCCAGATAAGTGCTATTGTCCCGTTTTACAGACCAGAAAAGCAAGGTTTGGAGAATTATATAATTTTCCCATGCTCCGGTTCATTAAGTGGAAGAATGGATAAATTTTACCCTTTATCCCTTCCATCTACTAACAAATATTTATTGAGGACCTACTGTGTACTTACTCTGGACACTGGGGAACCAAATAATTATTTGAACCTGTATCTTCTGATTCTGAAAGCTGTTCTTTCTCCCCCAGAGTCTGGTGACAAAGATCATTTCAATCTGAGCTCGAGGGAAGTTGGATTACTCTATGATTATGCAAGTCGGTCGTGAGATGTACAGGGAGTGGGGGGTCTGGGAGCATCAAACAGGGCAGGCAGACTGCATGCTGGGTTCATAGGCTGAGCAGGGAGGACCCGAACCATTTTGCCTGCTACTTTAAAAAATGAAAATAACGAACAACCACAAAAAGAATAAACAACAAAAATTTTTAATGTTTACATTTTCTGATTACCAAACATGGGGGGAAAAAGTATATAGAGACAAAAATCATTTTTGATGTTACAAGCCAGAGATATGACTATAATTATCTTAGAGTATGTTTCTCCCGTCTCCATTTTTCTCTGCTTTGGCTGCTTAAAATTTTTTTCTCTGATTTTGGCTTTTAGCAGTTTTGTGTACTAGGTCTGTGTGTGGTTTTCTTCATATTTATCTGTCTTGGGACTTTGTGAATCTGTAGGGGGATGTCTTTTATCAGTTTTGGGGACTTTTTCAGCCATTATCTCTATATGCTAATTTTACTCCATTTCTTTTCTCCTGGGACGTCAGGTACATGCCTTTATTAAGCTTCTCACTGTTTCTTTACATTTTCCACTTTTTTGACTCTTGGGCTTCATTCTGAATTCTTTCTTGTAAGTTATGTTTCAGTTTATTAATACACGTGAGCTGTATCTGATTTGCTATTAAACTCACCCACTGAGCTTTACGTTTCTGCCATTGTCACTTTTTAGTTCTAGCTTGCTCCTTTGGTTAGTTTCTAAGGTTTCCAGTCTTCCACTGAAGCTCTCAGTTTTCTGTTTTATTTCCTTGAGCATGCTCACCATATTTATTTTCAACTACAGCATCTGAATCCTTCTTAAATCTGTTTCTATTGCCTGTGTTTCTCTTGAATTTTAGCCATATAGTTGTTTTTTTTTTTAAGATTTTGTTTTTAAGTAATCTCTACACTTAATGTGGGGCTCGAATTTACAACCCCAAGCTTAAGAGTCCCATTGAGCCAGCCAGGCACCCCCAGCCATACAGTCTTAAGTTCCATTAGACCCTAACTCGTAAGCATCATTCGGCACTAGGAAGCTCTATCCTGGTGACCATCCATGAGCAATAACTTAAAATCAAATAACAGTTCTCCATTCTAAGATCTCATCAAGTTTAAGGTGTACTGTTGATTTAATTATAGCTTCTCTGAGAGTTGGAAGTAAAGACGTGCTACTTGAAACATCACGTGTGACCTGAGTTCAGACATGTCTCATTATAAAAGAGTAGGCATCTAAGAATTCTAGAAATATGGCAGAATTCCCCAGCCTTGGGCAGATTTGTTTATACATCCTGACTCAGTTTCTCTTTAAGTTTCCTTTTAAAGCCTCCTCAGGGAGAAACACACATAACCGGAATTGTCCTAAGGCTTCCTGCTGATTAAACCCACGTTAAATGTAGTTAGAAATAGGATCCATGAGAATCCTGCACTTAGGAAATCATGGGGCAGGAGCCTGGTGCACCACGGAAGTCCTTACTTCCAAAAGGAGGAAAACCCACCTCTCAGGCTCACAGTAGAAGGGATTGCTTACCTTTTGCTGAAGCTGATGTGGCTGGAGTGTTGTTCATTTTCTTTTAATATTCTAGGACTGGTCTTAAGTATCACCAGAATTTTTCTTGGCCATGAGCTCTAGCAAGCAAAACTCAAAATGAAGGAGGAACTGTGCTTGCATTGCACAAAACATAGCTCTTTGATAGGCTAACTGACCACGGAGTCTAGCCCTACCAGGGTCAGGCAGCAGGCAGGGGCTGTGGCCAAGGGAAGCATGCAGCCCCCCCCCCCCCGAAGCAGACAGCTACTTCACAATACCAGTTGATTGTTGCTGTGTGGTAATACAGCCCAGGGTTTCCAGATCTGAATTTTGTCAGAAGCTGGTAAAACGGATTTTTGTGAGCAATCTCCTGATTTTTACGTTGGCAGTGAATTCCATTTTCTAAAACTTGCAGGTATGACACACCGTGTTTTTGAGATAATTGCAGCTGTGGGCTCCTGCTGGTTGTTTCTGGGCTACATGTTTAGCATTAAGTGAGCCTCTACTATAAGAAGGTAGTCCTGGGAGACCTGGATGGCTCAGTTAGTTAAGCAACCAACTCTTGGTTTTGCGACAAGTCATGATCTCAGGGTCATGAGATCGAGCCCCGTATCGGGCTCTGTGATCAGCATGGAGTCTGTTTGAGGATCTCTCTCTCTCCTTCTCCTTCTGCCCCTCCTCCTGCTCATGCACTCATTTTCTCTCTCTCTAAAATAAATAAATCTTAAAAAAAAAAAAAAAAAAAGAAGGTATCCCATCACTGACGCAATATGGAATGCTTTCTCTGCCTGCCCCCCTCCCCCATCATAGAGGCATTCCTGGAAATGCAAGCACTTTCCAGGGGGCTTTCTCAGTACACTTGATGTTTCAAAAGGTGCATTGCCCTCCCTATGCCATGTTGGTATTTTGAAAGACTCCCTCAGTGAGGTCCATTTTTTTACAGTTAAAATGGGGTTTTGGAGTCCCCCGCCATGGAAACTGCTTATAGTAAGTAGCCCAAAAGCACACAGAATATAATTGAAATCATCTGCCACATGGTCTATGGGCAATCTTAGAGTAGACAAACGAGTAATTTGGCTAATATTAGCAACCTTGCCAAATTGCACATAGGGAAATTTACCAATTGTCGGTTCTCAAATATTTTAGAAGTGTTATATGAATGGAGATTCTTTTCTTGCCTGGAGGCAAGCATGCAAGTTGCTTAAAAGGTAATTGGGACAGTTACGGGAAGAAAAGCATGTCAGATGCATGATCACATTGCTTGGGGACTGTTTCATAGGGATGAGACTGTATCTTAGAAGAAATGATTAAAAAGAGACCAGGAAGGCTTACAGAGCAGTTGGTACCCAAACGCAATAATTAAAGGTTGAATTCCTCAGGGGCCCTACTCTGTGTCCTTAGGCGAGTAATATTCACCATTGTGCTGTAATCCATTTGAGAAAAATATGTTATCTGATAGAATCTTTCCAGGATTTGTCTAATATCTGTTCAGTGCTCAGAATAGCTGGTGTTGCCACTTTTACTTTGCATAGCTGTTCCACACGAGTTAGAGAATAGAAATGCCTTGGGGGTGGGGCACCTGGGTGGCTCAGTTGGTTAAGCATCCGAGTCTTGATTTCAGCTCAGGTCATGATCTCAGGTCATGACCTCAGGGTCGTGGGATCAAGCCCTGAATCAGGCTCCATGCTCAACAGGGGTTTGCCTCAGATTCTCCCTCTCCCTCTGCCCCTTTCTCCTGTATGCGTGTGCACCCTCTCTCTCTCTCAAATAAATCTTTTTTTCTTTCTAAAAAAGAAATGCCTTTGCAATGGATATTGTTAAATGTTTAGATGGAAAGCATGTTTTTGGAGATCAGGGGAACTTCTTTGTATCTCTGAATTTCTATCATCTTCTAGTATTTTCGAACTATACATCTCAGCACACTTGTGTCCCTGCAGATGAAATATAAAATCTTAAATTCATTTCATATACGCAGCCTTGTTTCTAGTAAGTTCTGCTTTCTGGGTACAGCACAAATAGGAAACTGAAGACTCTTGTTTAATTGCCCAAGCTTTAGGGAATGAAGGAGATAATATAACGACACTGGGAAACAATCATCCCTGTGTACTGATCATAAAATCTAGGTGCAATGTTCGTGTTGTCCAGGCCTGCCCAGCTCCCACAGCTTGAGAAAGAAATGAACAAGGTCACAGGAGAGCCAGTTGTGGTGTCAAATTTATTTATATGGGGAATGAAATACTTCCCGATTTAAGAACAGATCGTTAAAGCAAGGGGAGGGCATGTCTCACACATGCATTTTCTGTTATGAGTTTTCTCTTGCTGGGTCCTGTGGGCACCATCGTTAGCAGGCTCCACATCGCTGCATTTTTAATTCAGTGAAACATGAAAAGATCCGGTTCTAAAATGGAACGCTTCACACTTTTAATTGCTCTTCCCCCCCCCCTCTTTTATTTTCTTTTAGTCCTTGAAGAAAGTAACTGCTCAGACCCTGGGGGCCCAGTCAATGGGTACAAGAAAGTAACAGGAGGCCCGGGGCTTATCAACGGGCGCTATGCAAAAATTGGCACCATCGTGTCCTTCTTTTGTAATAACTCATACGTTCTTAGTGGCAATGAGAAGAGAACTTGCCAGCAGAATGGAGAGTGGTCGGGGAAACAGCCCATCTGCCTAAAAGGTAACTGACGAGTATTTGTGAAGTATATTTCCACAGAAATAGATGGAGTGGCTGGACTTTTTGGTAGCTCCCTACATGTGTGTGAGCCCCTAAAAAAATGCCTTTCCCTCTTAGGTTCTCACTGGAACCATCTATCACTCCTAGGTGGAAGGCCATCCCTGAAAACATACGCTTCTTTTTCGGACCTCCAGAGGACCTGCTTATCCTAATCACAGCTTCTCACTGTGATCAAGAAGAGTTACAAAGTTATCAGAGCAGTTTAGGGGAGATGACAGGGCTGGGTTTTATATATGTAAACCCAAGAACAAAATTGAGGCAGTCAATGGGCTCCAATGTAGCTACATTTATCTACTCTCTATGAAATAGGAAGTTGGTGCAGGAAATAAAAGAACAAAATAGACACACTATCCCTGCCAGCCTGTGTGGTGGGAGGTTTAAGATGTTAACATAATGGAAGACATCTTAATAAGATAGCAAGACCTCCAGCATTCAAGGCAGAGTTAGAGGAAATGGATGAGCAGTGTATGTTGAGAGAAAGGAGCGATCAATATTGCTTGAAATAGGGACAGTTATAGGCAGCAGGTAGGAGCCAAGCCAATCTGGGAAGCTGGGAGGGGTTTGCAAGAGGTGCAGAGCAGTTGGGATGATATTCCCATCATAAGACAAAGGAAAACAAGACAAGGAGTATAGGCAGAAGTGAAAGGATCATGGTAAACTCAAAGTGGGGCCAACTGGGAATCTGGAAAGTAGATTGAAAAGGTTGGTTTGGGACCAGGAAACATGGAACATTGTATAGAGAAGCTTGAAACTTACCCCTTGGCAGTGGGGATGCGTAGTTTTTTACTGAACCAGGTCAACAGCCCCTGTATTTTAGGGGCAGGTCACAATTATCTGGCTGTTTCCTAAGAAGAAAAGCATGTCCTTGGCCTAGATTACCCAGATAATTGCCTTAATCCTCCACTTTCCCTTCTGGGTGTTTGTCAACAACCCAACTCATGGGAAAAGAAATAAAAGAGAATGGTTTGTGAAAGGAATAAATCACTTTAGACTTTAGCCAGAAGCGACCTTCATCCCCACCAGCACAGACTCTGATTCTTGATTTCATTAAGTATGGAAACAGTGTTTCATATGTCCTTGGAGATTTTTGTCAACTCTTCTCTTACAAATTAATAACAACCAAAGTTCTCTAGTTTGCTAATTAGATGAATGTTGGCTGCTTGATTGGGAAAGTGAAGAAAAAGACACTTCAGCAAAATTAAGCCTGGGCTTTGAGGTGCCTTCAAATAATCATTAAGAGCCTCGGTTTCAGAGGAAGGAACTAGAGGAAGCAGCTACCCAAGACTTACCCATGGCTGACACTGCCATCTGGTCTTAAATGAGAGCCTTGTAGTTCCCTGTGTTGGAATATATTTTAGAACCTTCATTTTTGACTGTGACTCCACGTGCCATCAAGTTCATTGATGATATTTGTGGGAACAGAGAGTCCCAGTCTAATGACTGCCAGGGTTTCACATCACCCGGGTGGAGTGGCTTTTCAGAGGTGCGTCCTCCATGGGGGTTCTTCAGAGGGGGTTGTCAATTTCGATGAAAGGCAGCATGCTCTTTTGCACAGGAGCTGTCCAAACTTGGCTGGCACACCTCCTCTCTCAGACCTCTGTGGGGTGTCCAGAAAGGGTGGTCAGGGATGAATCTGAACTGAATGAACGTGAGCAGTTAATATGGGAAAAGCTGATGCCCTCTTTTCTCCTTCATTCTAGCCTGCCGAGAACCAAAGATCTCAGACTTGGTGAGACGCAGAGTTCTTCCTATGCAGTTTCAGTCAAGGTGAGGTCGAAACACCTGAGCTCTGCTTTCAAGGGGAATGCGTGTGTCCCCTCCCGCCCCTTTTCCCCACTTGTGTTTGGCCAAAGACAGTCTGGGGTTTTTTAGGGACACTCAATGCTGACTGCTCATGAAAGAATAGGGCCTGTTAGAGGGAGGCTGATGAGCCAGCTGCCTTTGGCCAAGAGGTAGCAACTGCTGGAACGTGGACACAGTTCATGGGATCGTGGGAAAGTAGGTGGTTGGTGGATCTTGAGACTTGAAGATGACCTTTGAGGAACTGGATTTTAATACTTGAGTCTTCCTGAAATTGCTGTGTGTTGCCTAGGGCAGCTTCTAGGGAGGTGGCCTTCCTGCCACATGCAAGGAGCTTTGGCAACCATGCAACCAAGATTTTCTTGGTGGTAATCAACCAGATGAGGCAGGCCACTGGCACCCAGGAAATAGAGATAAATGACCAGCCCCAGTGAGGGATGGGAGCCCTCAGATATGCCTGCCCGGCCTTCCTCCTGGGAAGACAGAGGTGGGGACCACCGGTGGGCAGAGAATCAGCCCGGTTCTGCTTCTTCTCTCCTCGTTTTGTAGGAGAAACTGTTCTCACTTCATCTCATACCGTTCTCCTCTTCCCCTCCACTCCGGCCCACGGGCCGCCCAGCTTGTCCCCGCTCCCTCCCCCCAAAGTGCTGCATCAGAGCCTTGGCCCTTCTGTCTGGACCCTGCTTCTGCTGCGTTTCCGTGAGGTTTAAAGCCGTGCTGCCGTCCGCTCCCTGCTCAGTTTTTACCTGGCAGAGAGACCTTCCCTGACTGTCCTTTGGAAAATAAGAACCACCCCCCCATCTTCTTTATCCATTCATCTGTTGAAGGATGCAACTGATGAATCGTTGAACACTACATCCAAAACTAACAATGTACTAGGGGCGCCTGGGTGGCTCAGTCAGTTAAGCGTCTGCCTTCGGCTCGGGCCCTGATCCCAGGGTCCTGGGATCGAGCCCTGTGTCAGGCTCCCTGCTCAGTGGGGAGCCTGCTTCTCTCTCTCCCTCTGCCACTCCCCCTGCTTGTGCTCGTAGGCTCTATCTCTCTGTCAAATAAATAAAATCTTAAAAAAAAAAAAAACACCTAACGATGTACTTACTATATGTTGGCTAGCTGAACATAAAAAAAAAAAGAACCCCCCCCCAAATGTTATAGTACTGGTTAATGTTTTCTCCTTTTACACTTTACATAAAAACAAAGCCATCATCAACCTCAAAGAGTCGATCAATTAAAAGAAGAATAATAACCCCACCTCAGCCCTGACTGCAAAGCTGACTTCTCTGCTCTCCTGCATTTTCTGTGCCTCAGGTCTCAGCTTAGCTCCAGCCCTACTTGTCATCCTACCTACGTTTTTTTTGTTGTTGTTGTTCAATTTCTGTCTCTACCTAACCCTACAAAAATCAAAGTTACCTGAACATTTTCTGTTTCGTTCATGCTCAAGTTCTGGGACCAAGAGCAATGCTTGCTGCAGCGGAGGCACCCCCCCACCCAAAATAACCGTCCCAAACAGTGAATGAATGAATGAACAAGATTGACAAATAATGGCTCAAGACCGAGTTCAGTCTTTCTTAAGCACTGTATTCTTGGGCAGGTTGCTAAACTTGCTAAGCCTTTAGTCTCCTCCTTTGAAAAGTAAGGGCAATCCTAAAAACGCCAGTCTCTGGGGATTGTTGTACGGATTAGATGCAGCACACAGAGCTAGCTAGCATTTATTGAGTGTTCGCCATGTGCCAGTTACTCTTCTGAGTGCTTTCCACGTTGTTAGCTCGTTTAATCTTTCCTACAACCTCTGAGGTAGGTATTACTATTATTAGCGTTTTCTGGTCGGTTTTATTACCAGTTTTATTATGGATGGGTAAAGTGAGGCTCGGAGAAATTAATTAACTCGCCCCAGGTCACATTGCAAAATGTGGATCCAGGATGCAAATCCAGGATCTTCAGTCTTCAGTGTCTTCAGGGTCTGCTCCCGTATGCGCGAAGCTGCAGCCTAGCCCCATGTAAAGGCTTTAGCCGACCACTCACGCAAATGAGCAGCAGTTAGCGGCAGCTATCGCCTTCGGGACCGGTAACAACGAATCCCAGTGATTGGAACTGACCCCAGCCAAGTGACCTCAAATACTCCGAAAGCAGGATAGCCATCAATCTCTCACCTTTCCTCTGGATATTTCCTTCTATCTCTGTCTTTCCCGTTTCAGGCAAGGCATTTCCTTGGGAACAGTGACAGTGAAATACAAATTCCATCTTTTCCTGATCTTTATGATTTGCCTGGAACTGGACTCTCCACTAAGTGGGATGAACCTGTTCTTTCCAACGAAACGTCTTGTAGAGGAGCCCCTGAACTACTAAAAAAGACCCCTGGGCTTTGCATTTTTAAGGCAATTATAATGGGAGGCTAGGTGACGAGGTGCCAGGTGGCTCATGTGGATGAAAAAGCAAGCCTAACACTTGGTTTTAAGGATCTTTCTGGAAGATAGGCTGCTGGAATATGGATACACCTATCTCCAGCAGCCCAGTCACCCAAGGACCCCAGGAGGCAGTGTAGTCTTTCAACAGATGGACCAAAAGATGAGCTGGTTTGCCAGTTCGGAAGCTCCTTGAACGGCAGACCTTGTTCTAAACATGAGCTAAAGATTCACTGAATGAAATCAATGTGGATGGAACATTTGCTCTGAGGGAAGCGCTATACAGACACATGAAATAGATTTCTTCGGATGACATCGGATGGCACAGTAGAGACACCAGGTTGGGAGTCGTAATTGCTCAGTGCTGCCTTGGGTACCATCTTAGCTTCCTGTGTGCCCTTCTCTACTCCCACTTCCCCCTCCGGCCCTCCTTTCCCCATTCATTAAACAGAGATGAACACACTGTTTCCTAGAGGAATTCTGACTTCTCAGTTAGTGGTTGTTATGTGCGGATTAAAATGAACGCAGGTTGTCCAACGTGTGTACATCTTCCCCCAAGAATCCCCAAGTGGTCTCTGGGGGGCTTCAGCTTCTAGGGCTCATTTAAAAGGCCTTTTCACATTTACACACACTGCTCTGTATTTCTGCCAATCAGTGTGCCCTGAGAAGGTCCTATTCTCTGAGGTGTGCTAATTACAGACGCTGATTGCGAAATCCAGCTACTGTATCCACACAGTTCAGTTCAAGTCAGTTCCTGATATTGCCCCATTATGATAATGTTTGGAGGAAAAAAAGATGCCGGTCTTCAGAAGGAACTTCCTTTCCTGTTTAATTTCACAGTTAATTTCTCTCTGTGCACATGGACCAGGTACCCTTGGATAGCAGCTATTATGCCAGATATTATCCTCTGGTTAAAATCGTAGGCAGCCGGAGGCATGCCAGAAATGGAAATGGAGGAACGGAACGAAGGTTGAGGCATGCAAGAGAATTTGCTCGGTGGTAGAGGGGAAGTGTGTGTGTGCGTGCGCGCGTGCGTGTGTGTGTGCGTGCGCATGCGCATGGTTGGGGAGGTGGGAAGGGGCAGATGGGAGAGAGACACACAGAGAATGAGACAGCCATGTTTTTTTCTGCTGTGACCAAATGTCTACGTGGGGGTGGGCACGTAGACCACAGGGGCCACAATGACCCTCTCTGGGCCCCCATGCAGGGAGACGCCATTACACCAGCTCTACTCGGCCTCCTTGAGCAAGCAGAAGCTGCAGGGCGCCCCCACCAAGAAGCCAGCCCTTCCCTTTGGAGACCTGCCCCCCGGGTTCCAGCATCTGCACACCCAGCTCCAGTACGAGTGCATCTCGCCTTTCTACCGCCGCCTGGGCAGCAGCCGCAGGACGTGCCTGCGGACCGGGAAGTGGAGTGGGCGAGCCCCGTCCTGCGTCCCCAGTGAGTCGGGCCTTGCCCGGGGGCGGGCGCGGCGTCCGGCTTCCGTGGCTGCTTGTGAAAAGCCATCGACCCAGTTGAAGACTTTTTGGGAAAGGGTCCTTGTCCGGTGGGCCTCCAGCTAATTCCCTAGCTTGGTTCTGTCTCATATTCCACAGTTGGAGCTTCCTTCCTTTGCCTTAAACTTCTAACTCGGGAGAAACTAACTCATTAGGTCTTTGATGAGTTTTTTTGGAGAGGGGCATTCTTCCTTGTGGATAATTCTTTATTTTTTATTTATTTTTTAGAAGATTTTATGTATTTATTTGAGAGAGAGAGAGTGCGTGCGCACATGCAGGGGAGAGGCAGAGGGAGAAGCAGGCTCCTCGCTGAGCAGGGGGACCGTTGTGGGGCTCGATCCCAGGACCCCAAGATCATGACCTGAGCTGAAGGCATTTAACATTTAACCGACTGAGCCAGCCAGGCACCCCTCCTTGTGGATAACTCTTGTCATGTTCACTTGGAGGAAAGGGAGAGAACCATCATTAAGCACCAAGTAGGGGAGGGATTAACGATACCAGAAGGCTTCTACTTATGCCATCTTGGATACCCTGTCTGAGCCCGTTTTCATGCTTATCATCCCATGGTATTGAATAGGTAGTTATTGATTAGGTGATGAGGTATTAAGTAGCCATAAGATTATGGTGATGATTACTGAGGTAATACGTGAAAGTATCTGGAAAAGAGCCTGGCACATGCTAAATTCTACCTTCCCCACCCTCTTTGTCAAAGGAGAACAGTATGGCTTAATTCTTTGTGGTCAAGTTTGTAACGATAGTCATGATATTATGAGTCTGACTGTTTACATAGATCATCATCCAGTCTCGTTAAGAACCCTATGAGACAAATGTGATTACAAGACCCATTTTGCAGGCAAGAAGACTGAGGCTTTAAGAGATTTGGCAATTTGTCCAAAGTCCTATTGATAGAAAGTGCCTGGGATCCCAAGCCTTCCATCTTAACCCCAGACTTGATAGCCAACCATGTCAAGATGGTTGATTACTATTTAATGGGAAAAGGAAAACATCTTAGATGCTTAGTGGTCATCACACCCATGGGGCCCACCTTTCCAGATGTGTGTTCTCTTGGTTGAGCCACACATTCCCCTTTGTATGGGAAAGTCTGAGTTTATCTGACTGAGCTGGTGCTTTCTCCACAGTCTGCGGGAAAACTGAGAACGTCACTGGTCCGAAGAGCCAGGGGCTGCGCTGGCCGTGGCAGGCGGCCATCTATAGAAGGGCCAGCGGGGTGCATGGTGGCAGCCTGCACAAGGGCACGTGGTTCCTGGTCTGCAGCGGCGCCCTGGTGAATGAGCGCACCGTGGTGGTGGCTGCCCACTGCGTAACTGACCTGGGGAGGGTCACCATGATCAAGACAGCAGACCTCAAAGTTGTCCTGGGGAAATTCTACCGGGATGATGACCGAGATGAGAAGACCATCCAGAGCTTGCGGGTGAGAGAGGGCTGTAACCTGGAAACCAGGTGTTGGCTCAGCAAACTCCAGGCACTGGGAGGGCAGTGGCTGTCAGTCCCGACACCTTGGCATGTTAGCTCCCAGCCCGGAGCCTGGCAGAGCCTGGCAGGGGGCAGGCGTCCAGTATTTCACATAGAGACTAGAAAGGAAAAAAGACTGCAGAGTCTTTTTCCTTTTGTTTTCAAAATAAGATTATAATAAATATCATCTATCACTGTGGTCATCAAAAATTAATCACCTATTATGTTTAGGGCATTGTATGAGGTAGGCTTCGAGGACTTAGGTTTTATCCAAGATACTCCTAATCAATCTATAATATTCTTCTGTCTATCTCCCTCCCTCCCTCTCTTCCATCCACCTACCCACCCACCTCTCTATCTGTCCATCTGTCCATCCATCTGTCCATCTATCCATTCATTGTTGAGCTCCCACAGTATGCCATTCACAGGGAAGAGATACAGAACTGAATAAGGCATGGTCTTTGCCCTGAAGAATCCACAGGCTAGTGGAAGAGACAGACCAGCATATCATGATTAGTTTGACACAAGAGAAGCCCTGAGGAAATGTGCCCAAATACAGTTGAAGTAATAGAACGTGTACATAAAAATGTTAGAATGTATCACACATGTAAGCTCCTAGAGGCCCCCATCAAAGAGGGTGATCAGCAAGGGTTGGGACAATGAGCAAAGACTGTGGAAAAGTCTTGTGGAACATTCTGGGTGTGGCTCTGTCTTACTGGCTTCCCGATGAATGAGACGTTTACAGCGAGCCAGAGGTTGCAGTCTGGTAGCCTTTTAGGGGTTTGTGTCTGCGTAGTGCTAACATACATTTTTTTAACTAGTTATTTGCTAACATTTAAAAATCAGGAGGTTCAGATGCAGATCTGGAGTCTGTTCTCTGACAAAGTTAGAAAGCTGGCCCCCTCTTGGCCTGGCAGTGGTCACTGGAGCAGAGGGGCCACTCCCCACTTTAGAGTGGGGTAGGCACCACCGTCCTCTGCAGCCCCGTCTGCCACCCCACTTAGTTAACACCACCTGCCGGGCAGCAGTGGGCATTTCACTTCGCAAGGCCCCAAAGAAAGCAGTTGTTTTCTATGACCCCTGAAGCAGAGTCTCTCCAAACCACTGCAGCTGTCTCCAAGACACTTTCCCCCGGTTATTTAGCCCCGGGGCTTGCCTGTTCTTATTCCCTGTGCAGTCATGGCTCAGCACTGCTGTCCGTCTCTTGCATTTATAGATTTCTGCAGTCATTCTGCATCCCAACTACGACCCCATCCTGCTGGACACGGACATCGCCATCCTGAAGCTCCTGGACAAGGCTCGCGTCAGCACCCGCGTCCAGCCCATCTGCCTCGCAGCCCCGCGGGACCTGAGCGCCTCCTTCCAGGAGTCCCGCATCACTGTGGCCGGCTGGAACGTGCTGGCAGATGCGAGAAGCCCTGGCTTCAAGAACGACACGCTGCGCTCGGGGGCGGTCAGGGTGGTGGACTCGCTGCTGTGTGAGGAGCAGCACGAAGAGCACGGCATCCCCGTGAGTGTCACGGATAACATGTTCTGTGCCAACCGGGACCCCGCCGCCCCCTCTGATATCTGCCCGGCAGAGACGGGGGGCATCGCTGCCGTGTCGTTCCCGGGACGGGCGTCCCCCGAGCCGCGCTGGCATCTGGTGGGGCTGGTCAGCTGGAGCTATGACAAGACCTGCAGCCACAGCCTCTCCACGGCCTTCAGCAAGGTCCTGCCTTTTAAAGACTGGATCGAGAGAAACATGAAGTGAGCCTCAGGCCCATTGAGACGCTGTTCGGGCGCCCATCCCATCCGTACGTGTGTTGCACGAGGCCGTGTGGGCCTGAAGCTTGACTCTGCCTGTGAATTCGGCCGGCCCAGGGCTTCTGACTTCAGGATCGAAACTCAGTGGAGAGTGAGTAGAGCTCACCTTCGGGTCGGCCACTGCGTCCCTGGCTGTGGAGGCTATGTGGAAGATACCAGGGCTGCTTGCGAGAACCGAGTCCCCGCCAAAGAGACCATGCAAAGAGCAAAGCTTTGGTCCCCATTCCACCAGCCCGGTGACCTTGCCCATCTGCCCTGCAGTCAATGTCATGGCCAGCTCTGGCCGAGAGAGGCTTGGCCAAGAAGTCTGAGATTCATGAGGTCTCTTCCAAGACTCTGGCCAGACCACGTTCCAGAAAGCTGCGTGTGGAACAGCCCAGGACAGCAGGGCTTGGATGTGGCCTCGGCGTTTGTGTACATTGCCACAGTAAAGTGTGGTCCTTTTCTTTCTCAATCCCCTGTACGTCTTTTAATAAAACGAGGGTTGGCTTCTGACCTACAGAACAAATGGGCTGTGGCTCTGATTTCTGCATGCTGGTTCTCAGGACAATGGCTTGGTGACAGCCCTTTAGAATAGCTCCTCAAGTTATCATTTCCAAACAATGAGTACGGCAAAGTTGATGCCATCTTTTCAATACCAGCCCCTGAATGTGCTGAGTTATGGGCTGGAGGAGGAGCGACATGGGGGGCCATCAGGTAAGGCACAAACAGAGGAAAATACCAAGGATTAGATGATTTCCAGTGTCCCCTCTGGTTCTCATGTCCTCGATCAAGCACAAAACTCAGCTTTGAACCTCCGTCAATCTTGATGACATGTTTTCATAGCTTCTGAATTGTCATCACCTCTTTACTCACACTAGATTGAGATATGCTTCCCTGTTTTCTGTAACTGATGGGATTTTCCTTTCAAGCCCCACCTGGCTCCCACTGGATAGTGGAGGGAAAAAAATGAATTCAATCCAGTCCCTGAAGCGATCTTTTCAGTAACATTCACTTTTGGGGGTGGGGGTTACTCACCCTTTTATCCTTTTTTCCCTACTCTCCTGGCCAGTCTCCTGCCCTCCCAGATGGTGCTGGGGAGGCTGGGGACCTCAAGCATGGGGACACACTAGGACTCCCGAGGGCCTGCTGGCTTTTTAGGTGTGTGTGGTGGGTCTTTCCCATTCCTGGCCGTTCCGCTGACATTGACCTCAGGCGCTATGGCTGTAACCACTGAAACTTGGGCTGTGTTCTCTCTGCTTCCCTGGGTCCCGGCAGTCCTCCTTGTTGGTGTGGGCTCCTCCTCACCCCTGGCTGACACTGGTACTCCTGAGATGTGGGGGTGACCCCCTTTGAGACCCTGCTTTGGGTCTCACTGCCCCATTGAGAGCCTTCTCGGCCAGCCATCCAGCCAGACTCTCCGTGACCTCCCCTTCCTACCGTGGGGGCTTTTCTGTACTTCATGAGGGCTGAGAGCCCAGGGTTGGGACAGGGAACCCTGGAAGACATTCACCTCCTATACACCCAAACAGGAACATTACTCCTTCTCAACCTATTGGAGAGAATTTTGATCTCTGGGTCTTTAACCCCAACAGGAGGTTAGGATACATTTGTCTTCCAAACTGCCTTACCAACTCTGTGTCTTTACATCGTCCCCAGAGCCAGAAGACAGTTTCTGGTACCTTATCTTTTTGTCAGGCTTTCTTGGGGCTTTCCATTATCTGTACCCCCCTCCTTTCTCCTGGCTTAATCTAAGAGCAATGTATTAGTTATCGACTTCTGAGTAACAAACATCTAATGCTTGTGGGTTAGAACAGGCAGTATTTATTTTCTCCTAGCTCCAGTGGGTCAGGAATTAGGGAACTGAGGTTGGCATGGGGTTGTAGTCATCTGAGGCCTTAACTGGGGCTGGAGCATTGGGTTCGACAAATACTGGGTTCGACCAGGTTGCTCAAAGATTTTTTCCGTCTATTTTTTAAGCCTAGAAAACTTGGATCTTGAGAGGCACAGTGGAAATCTGAGCAAAGAGATCTAGATTCAAATTTTTGCTTTTCTTTCTTTTTTTTTTTTTGAAAGATTTTATTTATTTATTTTGACAGAGAGAGAGAGAGAGAGCACAAGCAGGGGGAGTGGCAGGCAGAGGGAGAGGGAGAAGCAGACTCCCTGCTGAGCAGGGAGCCCGATGTGGGACTCAATCCCAGGGCACTGGGATCATGACCTGAGCCAAGGGCGGATGCTTACCCAACTGAGCCACCCAGGTGCCCCTAAATTTCTGCTTTTCAACTTCTTTTTCTAAGTGACCTTGGGCAAGTCACCTAACATCTCTACCTCAGTTTCACTAACTGTTAGGTTGACATAATAAAATCTGTCTTTTGTGGTAGCTGTGATGACCTAGTGAAATATCATGTGGAGCGCCGAGCCTAGCACAGGGCTCACAGCTGGTGCCTAGGGTACCTGGCAGGGACAGGGCTGTCCAGCTGGGCACAGATCCATAGAGCCTGCACCTGTGCTTCTGTGGGCACATCCCACGTGGGTGCGTGCGCGTGCACACCTTATTCTCTAACTCTGTCCTGACCCCCCACCCGGACCATCAGTGCCCTACTTTCTTGGCATCCCTACTCAGTGTCATTTTCCATCCTTGCCCCACCGTTCAGATTTGGTTCACATTTATGTCATTTCAGCTATGACTTTGATCCCTTCAGAAGCTGAATCCGGCCCCAAATCCTGGTGATCCTGCCTCATGGTACTTGGTTGATCATTTCCACCCCACCCCCCAGATCTTCCCATCCCAGCACTGCTCTCCTGGGCTACAAGCACCCAGCCACACTGACCTAAACCTCCAGGTCAGGACGAGAGTCAGACAGCAGCCTGTCCCTTGGCCCTATCTGGTGCCATAGGAGTGTTATCCATCTCTTTATGACATGGCCCTGATATCCTAGGATGGAGCTCTAAGGATGAGAGATCTCTTTCTCAGCTGGGAATCTGGAGTGGTCCACCAGTCAGGGTTTATTCTGAGAATCGGAACTTCTACGAATCCTATAGAATAAGGGATTATAATGACCACATACAATTGTGGGCAATGGTAGGGAAGCCTGTGGGAGGCTGTTGCCTTTGCATCTGGTGTTGAACCTGAAGTCAATAGGGCCAGAAAGCTGGATGGGAAGTTGGCAGAGCCAAGGACAAGCTGAGACCTCCGAGGATGAAGGGAAGCCCACGTGTTCCCTTGCTGTCCCCAATCTCAATGACCTTCAGGAGAAGCTGACAGCCCTTGCATGTAGCTGTACACACACCTGATCCAGGACACTCAGAGAAGCCAGAAGAGGATTTCCAGCAGGTACCAGAGGAGCTGTGGGCCCGGGTGCTGTCCCTCCCCAGCAAGGTGAGCTGGGGGATCAGTGACAATGTATATGAACTGTCACGGCGACTGGTGTGCCACCGACTTTCAGAGCATGGAGGTAGCTGCTCCACTCTCCTCTTCAAATCTCATGTAAATTTCTCTTGTGCCCGCTCTCCCCTGCAATCATGCAAGGAAGGGAACTCTGCACAGTTCCAGCTTCCCCTAAGTTGACCTAGAAAAAAAACATCGCAAGTCACGGAATATGAATGCCGGACCCATGTTTGTCAACTCAGAATGTGTCTGGGGGAAGCCTGAGAAGACTCCTGCTTCAGCCAGAAGAGTTTGGTTCTAATTCCTTTTACAGTAGTTCTTTAGTCTTTTATGCACGTGCAGCCCCCAACATCGAGTGTTCTTGAGGAGCTGGCCTGGCACTCGTAGCTAGGCTGTGGTGTTCTCATGTTGAAGGTCACTAATTTCACAAAATGCCAATATCGGTCAAGATCATCTGTGACTGTGATGGATCAAGACACCAACAAGACCACATCATCTTGTCTATGAACAGACAAAAGCAAGGTCACCATACAAACCACAAAAATACCAAATATTCCCTCCAGTTAATATGTGTGACCACTGCTTCTACCAATTACAGTTTAGCCTTGAGCTAGTCTTCTTTCCTTTTAGATAAGATTTATTAAGGTAGCCGTTATAGAATTTGCCTCCCCTTACTGATAGGACCCAATCCAGAACAAAGCCCCGCTTCCTTGAAACCTCCCCCAAATCACCTAATAGAAGCTCAAATCCTACACATTCTTTCTAATTCTATTTTGGTAATATACCCCACAGTTCCCTATGAACATTACTCTTTGAAATACACTCTCTGGTATTTCAGAGAGTAATTAAGTCTGACTTGCTTAACTGTTGGTGTGTTTCTGGCGGTCTTTGGCTGGAGGTCATTGGAAAAAAAAATGTATATACACATATATATACTTCTATGCATATAAGTAAGAGTCTTGCCTAAGTCATATAGATCTTACTTAAGTTTTATATACCCTATGATGACATTTACCTGATATGTAAAATGTAAGTAAAGTCTGTATGACTTAGGCAAGACTCTCACCTTCCCTAGGAGTGGCCAGGCTTACACATCAAGCGGACTGACTAGTAACTGATTAGTCAACTGACTAGTCAAGTCACACTGTTCTCTCACATAAACTTCAGTGGGGATTGGGACGAAGGGGCAATCCACACAGGCCAACATTTCCATTTAACTCGTCATTCACAGGGTAGTTAGCACTTCATCTGAGTCTTTGGAGTGGTGGATGGGAAGGAAGTAGGATATTATAAGTACAGAAAGAACTTGGCAAGTACCTAAGTTCAAGCTTGGAGAGGGATGGCCTGGAGAAGGGCCAATTATTTCCCAACACGAGCCCTTTATTACAGAGACGGGTGAGGCTGGCCAGCCAGGGCAAAAGGGCAGTCAAGGCGAAGTCAGCTGGTGGTGGATCGCAAATGCTAGTGTTAATAATTTGGCTTCTTATTGCCCATTGGCAAATATCAAGCTCACGGGATGTCTCCAGGAGGGAAAGGATAGAAGTGGAATCCTAGAAAGTCCCATCAGGCTGGTTGTACAGACAGAGGCAGTGGTTAGAAGACGCAGCCTGAGCTCAAACTCCAGCTCTCTCAAGTTGCACACTGTGACCTTGAGCGTGACGCTCCATCTCTCTCCTGCAGTTGCCTCCTCTGTAAATGGGAGTGACATGATATGAGGATAACGCGTACATGAATTCAGCATGTAAGACGGTGTCTGACCCATTGCACTCTGTCAATATCGGCCGATGTTATGGTTGTCGTTTTGTTGTTCTTCAAGAGCAGGAGATTAGAGATCTAGGAACCAGTTGGGAGAAAACTTACAAGGGTCCAAGAGGAGAAGAGAAGTCTTAGAATCCCAGCATGCGGAAATAAGTTTGATAATCTGCGGAGTGGGGTTGATTGCAGGAAAGGGTGGACAGAAATAAACGGGACCACAGGTTAGAAGAACCGAAAGGCTGAGAGCAAGGAGCAATGGGATTGTGTAAGTGGGAGGTGTCTGGACACATTTCTGAGACGAAGTTCTAGGTCTTACAGTGGTTTTTTCTACCTTTCCCATCTGCATGTATGTATGTGTGTGTGGGGGGGGGACAGAGTGGGATGGGGGGCTGGATTTATTAAAAGGGACCGGGCTCCGCTGGACAGGTAGGAAATGTGCAGCTATCCCACCAACCCCCTTCCAGCATCATACATGTTGTCCTCTGAAGTTATGGGTATGGGGTTTGAATATGAATCTTTATGGTTCTTTGGGATTTCAAAATTTTCATGCTGTCAAATTCGCCACCTACTCAAAACTTAATGGGCCTTCCATATTTACATCCTATATCGAATATTAGTCGATACAATTTCTTCCATCCTGAATTCAATAAAAAATTGTGAGTTCATTGATTTTCTACCTGCCTGTCATTCATTCATCCACAAAAATTAGTAGAGTGCTTACTATGTGCGAAGGACCGAGATACTAAAGGTGGACAAAACAGGCTCAGTGTTTGCCCTCAGGCATGTGATTTCAGAAATGAGAAATCATGGTAAGGACTAGGAAGGAAAATACGGCGTGCTGTAAGACTGTGTAGCAAGGGAAGCTGATCTAATCTAGAGGGTCAGGTCAAACTTGCCTCCCTGAGTTACCTACCAGCTGGAGAGTGGGGCCATAGAGAAGAGCATTCCAGATAGGGAGAAGAGCATGTGCAAAGGTGTTGAGAAGCAGGCCTCCTGGCAGGTTCGAGGAACTTCTAGAAACCAGGAAGGCTGCAGATCGGCAAGCATGAGGAGGACCACGGTATGGTATGAAGCTGGAGATGGAGTCCCATGGTCCCTTGCCACCCGGGAGGCTCGGGGGACGAGGTGAGCGGGCACGGCCGGGATCCCCCTGTCCGTGTCAAACCCCATGAATTCCTACATGTGCACTAGGAATTATTTGTGAGGTCATCAACCCATCCAGTGTAGCCTTTGGCTTGGACTTGGGGTTTTTCCACTGCACTTCTAACCTGGACAGGAAGACCTTGAGTGGCATTGCTCTGACACAATCACATATTGTTCTAATGGAGAATGATCGCAAATGGAGAGGAGATAAAAGAAGGCTGACAGCCAGTGCAAGATGCAAAGAAGGGAGACACTTAGCTTTGGGATTTTGCTCCTGCCTGCCATATATTTTTCTCCTTCTTTAGTATCCTGTGAAAATTTTGAGTGAAATAGTTTGGATCCCTAGGGCTTGGGGAAGTTTATCTTTTCAGGGCTGTTGGAAAGACGAGAACATTTTGGAGTGGTTTAGTAGCAATTTGTGGTTTCTCTTTGCTTTTCTTGGCAGTAGGGCTTGCTTTCCCTGGCAGGGCCCTGCCCGGATGTGCGGTGGAGGCCCAGCATTTGAAGAAGACTGTCTCAATGGCTGAGTTTTTTAGGGCTCACTTCACGTTTGTATTCCAATTCACTGAGTGTTTATGCTGAGGCTTGTGGACTAGGTTGGAGGGAAAGTGTTGTCAACAAAGAAAAAAAAAAGTCAGTAGATAAAATTAGGGAATAGCTTTCTGGGGTGAAGAATAACATTAGAAATTGACATCTCAGAGGGGGAAAAAAAAACCAGGGTTGTGTTCCTGCATTTATGGTTTCTAGGAAAAGGTAATTCCAAACAAAAAAGAAAGAAAGGACTTCATTAATCCCTATCTGCAAAGGGAAACAGGGTGTTGGAAATAAAACAACATCCACGTGCTAATAAATGAAACCTCCAAGTGAATTGGGATGCTTCTAATGTACGCATCTTATGCAAAGGCATAATTCAGCCTTTGATTAAAAAAAAAGATTTCTGAATCTATAATCTCAATTTAGAAGTAAATTACCTGGTTGCTAACTCTCGTTCTCTTAATAAGGAAAATAACTTTATGAGAAAGATACTTTTGGGATTTGGTACAAAGCCTCTCTTAGAATAATCATATAATTTCATAAAGAAGCAAATAGAGAATAGAGAACAAATCCCATCATTGGATTTTCTGAGGTCACGAGAGCCTGACTTGGGTCCTTAATTGAGTCCTTTAGCCAAATCATTTCGCATTTAACCACAGTGAGCTGGTGTCAAGTAGAGAAGTCACCCCGAAGATAAACAGTTTTTGCTCCACCCTTAGCCCAGCAGAAAGATGTCACTACAGAATATTGTAAAATGTCCCAGCGGAACAAAGGGAAAGATGCATAACTGGCATTCTTTGCCATGATTAGAAGAAACGGCGGGGGGGGAGGGGGTAGAAATTAAAACACCAGCAATCACTCTCAAAAAATACTTCCGACTTTATATAGGATCAAGCTGCTAAAAAAGAGACAGTCCTTCTAATTCAGATTTTTATAGTTTTTATGGTGGGCGTAAAGAATTTGTGCCAACCCTGACATTTAGCCTCAAGCCATGTCGTACGTAGTACGTAGTGGAAGATGCTGACATACAGGAATGATATACCAAGAACTCACAGTTCATTTTTCCCCATTGTCTCCTTTCTTCTTTCATCTGTACTAAGAACATGGAATGAAGTCACACTCTTCCCATTAGAATTCATCGGGACATAAGTGTAGCTAACAAACATTTTCGTCTTCCCGAGCTTTCTACTTAATGAGATGGTTTCTGCCTCAAGAATGGATTATATTTAGACCAAATTCTCAGTCTGAATTGAGATTTCTATGAAGTAACATCTCTTTCTCATCAGCGTAGAGAGTAAGTAAAAATAGAACTCCCTCCTCTTCTGCTAATGTGTGTTAACAAGAGTGAATGAACTCAACGTGCGTCTTACTGCTCCAGATACCGGGGAGATGGATGATTTCCTTTATTCTCTCCTCAGTGACCACAGTGGGACAAACAGAATCGCAGGCAAGGCTCATCTGTCACTATACTGTGTCGCTGGATCCGAAGGGTCACCACTATTCACCACCTTTGAGTGATGAGAGCGGCCGCAACCAGGAGGCTGACATTATAAAGATGATGGTGGCTTCACCGTGTGCCAGGAACGGTGTGAAGTGCTTTATGTGAGGTTACCTCGCTGGGTTCTCATCCAAGCCCAGTGGGCGGGGGGGTTCATTACCACCCCATTGGTGTCCAGAGGGTTAAGTGACCTACTCAAGCTCATTCAAGATGGCAAGAGGATTGATGAGCTCAACTTGAAACTCACTGCTCCAAATACAGATGAGTGGTTCCCAGGTCAGTCTGATTCTGAAGCCTATGCTCCCGCTCCTGCTGTGACCCCCTCCGCACTTCTTGTTTTAGAGAGAAAGAGAGAGAGCAAGCAGGGGGAGGGGCAGAAGGAGAAGGAGAGCGAGAATCTTAAGTGGGCTCCGAGTTCAGTGCAAAGCCTGACACGGGGCTCAATCTCATGACCCCGAGATCATGACCTGCGTCAACACATCAAGAGTCAGACACTTAACGGACTGAGCCCCTCAGGCGCCCCCACCTCAGCATTCTTAATACACTGACCTGGGGCATTCTCTGCCACGCGAAAATTCTCCTCCTACCGGTTACCTCCCTAAGCCCCCCTCTCTTTCCAAAACCTTTTCATTTTCCATGTCGTGTCAGGCTTCTCCAGTTTCTCTCTCTAATGCTCTTGGCTTCAGGGACAACGCTGTTGAGGATACTCTCATTCTTCTAAAATAGGAGCATTATACAATAATTTTCATTCATCCTAAAAATAGCTCACTTATTTGAAAAATTAGCATACCCACATTAATTGTCTGGATGAAAGGGCCTCCAATATCCCCTCTATTTTATATATATTTAAAAAAAAAAGAAACCTAACGTTTGGGTCACCTGGGTGGCTCGGTCTGACTCTTGATTTCTCTGACTCTTGGTTTGGCTCAGGTCATGATCTCAGGGTTGTGAGACTGAGCCTGGTGTTGGGCTCTGCGCTGAGCGTGGAGCCTGCTTAGGATTTGCACACTTTCCCTCTCCCTTCTCCTCTGCCCCCTCTTCGCTACATTCGCGTTCTCTCTCTCTCTTTAAAATAAATAAATAAAACCTTAAAAAAACACACACACACCTAGCCTAAAGGGGTCTAGTCTTGTAGTCTTAATTATCAGGCCAAAGCTTTATTCTTTTAAAATTTTTTACAAAGATTTATTTATGTATTTACTTGAGAGAGGGAGAGGGAGCATGAGCAGGGGGTGGGGCAGAGGGAGAGGGAGAGGGACAGGCAAACTTCCCACTGCGCCTGGAGCCCGGAGCCCTACATAACACGGGGCTTCATCCCAGGACCCCGAGATCATGATCTGAGCCCAAGTCAGACACTTAACTGACTGAGCCACCAAGGCACCCCAATTATCAGGCCAAAGTTTTAAAAGACAGATCCAGATGTGCGGCTTATGATTCCTTGGCTATTTAGGAAGGTGTGGGGCAGACAGTGTGTTCATTTAGTGTGTGACATCTGCTTTATAGACATAATTTTTGCAGCTGCAAGAATGGTTTCCATTTCATAGATGAGGGAGTTTCATCTCCAAGGGATGAGGTGGCCCACTCAGTGCCACGTGGGGAGGAGCTGGGCTTTGACGCACAGGCCTGCTCGACTCAGCACCCACACGTGCTGCACCAGAACAAACTGCACGGAACCTGAAAACACAGATTTGTTCGCTGGGTGGTTCTGACTTCGCAAAGAACCACAGCAGTGTATTTCTCACCTAATGAGCTGATGGTGGGGGGGTTTCTCATTCCTAAATTCTAGGGGACATCAATAATCTTTAAGAGCATGTCTGATGAACTGGTTATTGCATACAGGGGACAAAAGTCAAATTTAGATTTCTCAGACATTACTAAATGGCAGTCCCTTTTCGAGGGGGCAACCCCTGGGTCACTTGACTGCCATTTCTCTCTCTAGGTCACTTTCTTCTGATAAACTTTGAACATTGAAACATTTCTCCTCTGTTGTCATCATGAGAGGGAATGGGCTTATTTACAGCCTTTTATGGGAAAATGGTGTAGGACTTTTTTTTTTCTTTTCTATATTAGGAATCTCCCCCACCCCTCACCCTACACTGAGATGCAGTAACCAATCTCAAGCAATCTGAAAGAGAACCAAGACAGGAAATGCATCCCTTAGAAGAGCATAATAGGAGAAGGGAGAGTCTTTATCCCTCCCTGTGGTGCAACTAAGCTCCAATAATGATATAATGATTGCAGAAGAATGTTGAAAATTATCAAAGCTAGGACTGGAACCTTTGAGGCCATCTGGGGACTCTTCTAGCTAAAGGTGTAGCTGAGTCTTCTTTGTTGGAAGATCCTCTGGGTGGGGAGGTCCCTGCATATCAAGGGGGCAGCCTGTTCCAATAACGATGGCGTTGTTATTACAGTGAGAGGTTAAAAGCGAGGTTCTGCAGGAAGATTGCCACACTCGCATCCCAGCTCCACCCCAGCTTCATCCATTGGCCCTGGAGTTCCATCCTCCACTTTTCTCCGTCCTGCTATCCTCCCCAGGGAGGTTAGGCTGCAAGCACTGGGCCTGAGATGCTTCAGTGTGTTTTCGGGCTTCCAGCTTTGGCCAATAGGGAGCCCCAGAGGGGAGAGAAGAACAGGAGGGAAGTGGGATCAGGTTAGTTATTCGCAGGTCCCCTTCTAGCAGGTGGCTGTGGCAGCAAAGGTCTCTGGTCCTGTTCTGCATATGGCCCTCACCTCTAGGTTCCAGTCACCTCCCTTCAGGACTAGGGCAGGTAATAGTGCTCTACTTCTACCAGCCCAGGGGGTCTGCACTATCCCTTGGAGTTTTCCTACACCCTTCTCATATCCTTCTAAATAGTTCCTTGATTCAACTCTGCACAATTTGCTTAATTTGAATATGCCATCTTTTTCTGGCTAGCACCTTGACTGATATGACCACTCACTATCTATGTAACATTGGGCAAATTCCTTAATCTCTGTTGCCCTCAGTTTTCTCCTCTGTAAAATGGGGTTAATAATAATAATATCTTCTGTAGAAGGTCATTTAAAGGATCAAATGAGGTTATACATAGTACGGTACTTTGAAGATACAGCAAGGACTCGGTGAGCGTTAGGGTAATACCATGAATACTATGCAGTTCCTAGACACTACCTTGATTCAACTGTGGTAAGTCACTTCTCATAGTTGGGTTAGACCTTAAGTAAACAATCGATAAGGCAAAAGAAACAAAATCTCTTGTGGCAAAAATTAACTTTTCAAGTCTTTTAGTCACCTATCAGAGTACGGTACAGTGTATTTTTTTGGTTTGTTCAGTCCTGCAGAGTAGTTCTTATTTACGTTATATTTGAGAACCCTCAAGCTAGATCTGAGAAAGAAAAAATGTATGTGCAAACCCCAGAGCCTCCCATGCCTTCTGCTTTGGCCATAAGCGTGGAATCCCTAGAGGAGACAGAGATGCTAGAAAATTCAAAAACATTCCTGCTAGCTTGTAGGGTTGACCTTTTCCTGTTCTGTCAGGTCTCTGTCAACTTCATGCTGCTGGCTAGGAGACTTGCAGTTTGTTGTGAGGATAGAGGAATTTAGGGGGTCATATTTTAGGTGGCTTAGCAGAGGCTAGGTTTTCAAGTGGGCTCAGTGGTACACCACGCACACCGCTGCTCCCATGTGTGGAGGTTGACCCTTTATTGAGCACTCAAGATGTGCCAAGCTTAGCGCGAAGCATTTCCCACATATTATCCCATTTAATTTCACGACAATCCTGAGGTGGGTATTATTATGTCCTCCAGCTTTTAGATGGGGAAGCTGGGAACCTAAAGTGCCCAGCCTAAGGTAACATAAGAGTCTAATATGGGTTCAGGGCAGTATTTAATGCAGGTCTGCCTGACCCATAGCTGAGTTCTCATCTAGCACTGAGGCTGTGTGGTAGAGTGGCTCATCCTCAGTATTCCCTGCATGTGCAACCTAAGAAGAGAGCTCTGTGTTTGCCTGATAGATTTTTTAGTTCCCTGTATGTGAAGAGAGGAGGCTCAACCTTGTATCATGTCTTTCCAAAGGCTAAAACACCAATTAATTCCAACTACTTCTGGGCGCCATTTTGTTGAACCATCTCTAGTCCAGTGGCTATAGTAGAGTCGATCACCTGGGCACGTTTTTTAAAAATACCAATTAAGGCCCCACCACAGGCTGATGGAACCCAAATCTCTGGCAGGTGGCCTGGGTGTGGTTATTTTCTAAAGAGCTCTCTCAGTGCATTCTAATGAGTGGCCAGTGTTGAAAAGCCCAGCTCCAGTTCGCTTTAAAGATGAAGACCTGGTGGGAATGTTGGGAGGGGCTCTCCAGTGTGAGAAAAGAGGGTTTGTTCCTCCTAGCTAATGGTTATTATCCAGAATTATCTGTGGTATATTCCACATGATTTAATAGGCCTTGTCTCCAAGAACAGCTGAATGCAAATGTGTCTCAAGTGTAGGGTGGGATGTCAGGGTTCCCAAACATGGTCACTTATAGAGAAGGTGGAACCACTTTTCCCATGTAATCTGGCCATGCTTGATTATTCACGTGCATTCTCTTAGGTTCTGAACACTGAAAACACACGAGAGTGGATTTTTAAGTTTATTTTTGAGATATAATTGACATATAACACTGTTGAAGTTTAAGGTGCACACCGTGTTGATTTGATACACTTGTATATTGCAAAATGATTACCGCTGTAGCGTTAGCTAGCACCTCTCTCATGTCACATAATTATCATTTCTTTTTTTGTGGTGGAAATAATTTATACTTAGTCTCTGAGCAACTTTGAATTTATAATACAGTATTGTTGTCTATCATCACTTTGCTGTGCATTAGATCTCCAGGTTATTTACCTACTGGTTGCACGTTTGTACCCTTAAATAAGATCTTCCTGATTCCCTCACCCATTAGCCCCTGGTAACCACCATTCTACTCTGTTTTTAGAGTTCTGCTTTTTTTTTTTTTTTAGGATTTTATTTATTTGTCAGAGAGAGAGAGAGAACACAAGCAGGGGGAGCGGCAGGCAGAGGCAGAAGCAGGCTCCCCACCGAGCAGGGAGCCCGATGCAGGGCTTGATCCCAGGACCCTGGGATCATGACCTAAGCCGAAGGCAGACGCTTAACCAGCTGAGCCACCGAGGCCCCCCTGAGTTCTGCTTTTTTAGATTCCACATATAAATTATACTATACAGTATTTGTCTTTCTATGTCTGACTTGTCTCACTTTGCGCGATGCTCTAAGAGTACTTTTTTTTAAATTTTTTTATTGTTATGTTAATCCCCATACATTACATCATTAGTTTTAGATATAGTGTTCCATGATTCATTGTTTGTGCATAACACCCAGTGCTCCATGCAGAACGTGCCCTCCTCAATACCCATCACCAGGCTAACCCATCCTCCCACCCCCCTCCCCTCTAGAACCCTCAGTTTGTTTTTCAGAGTCCATCGTCTCTCATGGTTCTTCTCCCCCTCCGATTTCCCCCCCTTCATTCTTCCCCTCCTGCTACATCTAAGAGTACTTTTTTAATTGGATGGTTTTAAAAAGTGAAAACAACTCCATCCCCTTTCCTCTGTCCTTTTATTTAGTCTGTGTTTATACACTGCCAGGTGCCTTGCTCTTGGCAGTGAGTGCTAATGAATGGTGCCGCTCGGCCCCACGCCTGTGTGCAGACACTGAGGGATTATAATGGAGGAGTTCATTCACACTCATCTTAAGAGGGGTGCTGGAGGGCTGCTGGGATCATTAATATCTAGGCCTGGGATAGATTCCCATAGCTTTGTTCTCTAGCTGCCACCTCAGCAGAAAAGGAAGTAAAATCCCTAAATTGTAAAGAGAAAACAAGACTGACTATAAATGTCCCAAACCTGATAATTTTAGATACAAAACCCTTGGTAGGGTTAAAGAGAAGGCAGGGTCAATCATAACACGAAGGTGCAAGAAAGTAGTTCTTCACCTGCAAATTATTATTATTTTTTTCACCTGCAAATTATTTTTAAACACATGTACCAGATTGCCTTAATTGAATACAGATCAGTACATTAATTAAATAACTGCAATTTTAAAAAGAAAATGCAAAATTAGAAGGGTTGTTAAGTAAAGGGTCCTAGGCTGATGAAGATGTAGATCTGGTTGATCTGATCGGGCAGACAGGAAGAGAGGAGAGCAGAGGGAAAGGGAGACATGGAGCAAGCTATGGACTGAGGAAGATGTTTGGACTCAGATATTGGGAAGGGGGTTGAAGGGAGGAGGTGAGCAGAGATTCACTTATTTATTTAACTTCTATTTAGTTCTTTTTTCCTCTTCGTGGTATTTCTCTTATCTGCCTATTCATCCTTGGATATTGTGCTCAAGAAACCATCTTCTGGAGACCCTTAGATTTAAGGGAACAATCTTGGAGGGTTTACAGGGTGCCAGACTTTAAAGCGCTTTGCATATCTTTTACATTTCATTTCCTTCTCTTAGCACTGGGAGGTTGGGAATGTTACTCCCATGCAGCCTATGGGATGAGGAAGAGTTGAGGAAGTTGCCGATTACTCCCCTGGCAGGCGGTGACGGACCCAAGCTCTGGCGCAGCAGTGCCTGGCAGGCAACTACACAGCGGTCCCTGTGGGACTGCGCTCCCCTGGCACGGTCCCTGGGATGCACTCCTAGAGATTCCAGGTTCTCGGCGCACTGTGCGTTACATCTCCAGGTTATTTACCTACTGGTTGCAAGTTTGTACCCTTAAATAACATCTTCCTGATTCCCTCACCCATTAGCCAGCCGCACTCGGCGTCTGACAAGGGTCCGCACAGCCCCGGGACTGCAGAGTACCTCCCCAGGACAGAAAACTGGGGAGACATGGAGGCGCGGACACTGCTGGGGTTCTGGGGTCCCGTGACCCCGCCCGGAGGAGCCTGGCAGGTTCCTAGCGACAAGCTAAGCACCGCTGACATCTCCCGGGAGCGCTTACACGTTGCAAATCTGTCAAGAGAGCGGGTTTAATTCTCACTGCGGCCCCGCAAAGGGGATTATTTTTGGTCCCATTTTCCAGACGAAGAAAAGTGAAGTTTCCCCTCCCCGACAGTCACAGCGTGCGGCAGGTGCTGGAGCTGTAGGTGTCTGCTGCGTCCCAAAGATAATAAAATCTGCACGGATTTCGTCATTATTATGCAAAGCCGGCGGGGAGGCTCCGACCCTCCCCTGCCCGAGCCCATCTGTCTTCCGTGCGCCGCCCCCGGGGCTCAGAAGCCGAAGGCGAGCGGGAGTGGGTGGAGACGCGTCCCCCGCCGCTAGCTGGGCAGTCTCCCCGCGCCTTGCCAGCCAGCGCCCCCGAGGCCAACCTCCCAAAGCTTAAAAAAAACACGGCCACCCCAGCACCCCGCCCGCCGGCCGCCCCCCGGGAGCTGCATTAATATTAATCCCGATGAATAATTGAAGGCCAGAGATTTATTCGGGCCGCGGCGGGGGAGGGCGCGCAGCTGGGTTCGGCTGGGCCCGGCACCCGGGACGCGGGAGGATGGGGTGGGTGTGTCGCCCGCGAGGGGGAGCTTGCGGGTGAGCCTGCGGGTGAGCGCGGCGCCGGAGCGCGTGTGCCAAGGAGCGAGGGGGAGCGCCGGGGGCTGCTGAGCGAGGCGAGGACGGAGGGGCATCCCAGGTCTCCGGGCCCTGGCCTGCGCTTCGCCGGGCGCGGGGTGACCCGGGGCCACGCGGGCTTGAGGGGGAACAATAGCGACTCCTTAGATCCTCTGGGTTCCTGCCACCGGCTGCCCAGGCCTTCCCAGCGACCAGCGGGGCCTCCTTTCTTATTTGGCTAATTTATGGCGAGAGGCCGGGGTGGGGAGGGTGTGTGTGTGTGGGGGGGGGAGGCACGGCAGAGGAGGGACCGCGTCTGGGGACGGGGGGCGAGGGGGCGGCAGTTAAAGGAGTCTCCCGAGGCGGCGGCGCGGGTGATGTCAGCTCTCGACGAAAATAGAGAGGGATCGCCTGCAAATCCCCAGCTGCGGCGGGGCTAAACCTCGCAATCCCTCCCCGGCGGCGCCGAGCCAGGGCGCAGCGGCCCGCCACCGCGTCCCCCGGCGCGCACACACCCGCACACGCGCGCACGCACGCACACACTCCCCTGCACCCCCGCGGCACCCCCCCTCCCCGGCCTCCCCCGCCGCCCGCCAGCAGCCCGCGCCCGGCCCCTCGCCGCGCATCGAGCCTCGCAGCACACGCAGGTGGCGGCGGCGGCCCGGCGGCCCGGGGGCGGCGCTGGCTGGCGGAGGCCACCCCCAGCCCCCCGAGCGCCCCGCCGAGCGCCGGCGAGGCGGGACGCGCGCGGAGAAGAGCCGAGCCGCGGCTTAGCGCCGGCCCGAGCCTCCCGCGCGGGCTGAGGCACTAAAGGGCTTACCCGGGAGGGGGGTGGGAGGCGGGGAGACGCTCCCCCTTAAATAGCGCGCTCCGCCACTCGCCGGCGCTCCCGCCGCGCCCGCTCGCCCCGCGCCCGCCGCCGCCGGACCGCGCCGAAGAGGAGGGGGCGTTCCCCAGACCATGGCATCCACCGAAGGGTGAGGGGGCTTTTCTGCGGACCCGCGGGGGAGCGGGCGCGCGCGGGGGAGGGGGGGTGGCCCCTCATCCGGGATGGGGACCCGGAGACGTCGGCGCCGGGCCTCGGAGACGGTGGTGGCGGAGCGATGGCTTGGCTGGGGGTGTGGGATGGTGGGGAGGGGATTGGTTTTCCGTGGCGAAGCTAGCTGCTTAACCCTTTGAAGATGCGGGGGACGGACGACGGTTTTATTTGAATGAAAAGGGTACGGTGGAGGTGTGAAGAAGAGTCCGACGAGAGAACGCTCTAGAGGTTACTTTTTGAGATTGGGCACGGTGTGAGCGGCAGACATTGCCCGGGGAAGCAGCGCTTGGAGCCAGGCGCGGGCTGGAAGGTGGGGACCGGCCCGGAATGAATGAGCCGGGACCGGCGGCGCGAGGACTTGAATGTCAGCTTTGCAGAGTCGCGGGGGAGAAGCCCGGCCTGCACAGATCGCACCTTGCCCTTGGATGGCGGAATCTCCCTGGCCCGCTCTAAGGACGGGTGGAAGAGATTTGGGTACTTCCCGGGAAGAGGCGGGAAAAGAAGTGATTTGGGGCAGGGACAGGAGTCCCCCGATGCCAGCGGGTGAAGCGCTGGCTTCCCCATTCTGCCTGGGGGCGTGGAGTCCTCTCCTGCCTCATGAGGAGCAGTTGGAGGGAGAATGTTCCCAGAGGCAAATGACTGCTGCATTTAGCAGGAGGGAGATGGGGCTGCAAGGAGCAAAAGGATCCTTTGAATACTCACACCTCAAAGGAAGGGTCTAGAACAAGGTCCCTGGATGAGTATCTCCCAGGAAACTTCTGGCTTGGTAGAACCCAAAATAGGGATAAAAGGACTAGTTGGGGAGGTCAGCTCTTTGGTTAATTCACAAAATTGCACTGGCCACTTGCAAGAGATCACTGCATCCAAGTTGCGTGGAAAGCAGTTCCTCTGGGCACTGGTGAAGAATCCTTAGTGCCGCCACTTAACATAATTTCTCTCTAAGACATTTTACCAACGCCACAGGCTTGTTTTTTGGGAAAGACTCTCTAAGTAGGAGTAAAGAACTTGTTCCAAAGTCAGATCTTTAGATTCCAACCTCCAGCAAAAGGAAGGTATTTCCAAAACCATCTCTCTGTGTTCAGGAGAAGGAACTCATCCCTTTTCTGTCCCCGGGACTCCTTCTGAAGGAGTCTGGCACCTTGCGGTAGCATGAGATTTCTTCTCTCTTTTCATTCTAACATTTCAGCAGTGTGGACTTTTTTTGATGATTATTTCTCCAAAAAAAGATACTCCAGAAAGACACGTGTGTACAAAGAAGGTGGCACATTGTGCTGAAACAGAGATCTAGAGTTAAATATTAAGAGCCCATATGGCTCAATCTCAGAGCCTTTCCCTGCTGAATCAGTCTTTCGTACGGGAAAAGATATAAAGGCATTTCTGGCTGCCTTCATGGCCCTTCTAGGCTTACCCCTGCGTGTAAAGGCTAGGTTCAAAAACATCTGTGAAAGAGGTGGATAATGGTTGTTTTTCAAATCCTGCACCCAACTCACTCCTTATTTTGAGAGCCAGAGAGGGAAGGGAAAGGTTAAGGCAATAACAAAGACCCCCAAAGGTGTGTATCTCACCTCTGCTCTAAATGAGAGCTGTGAAATGATTTGACATTAAATACAGAGAAGTGATTTTCAGTATTTTTAAGATTCACAGTCAATTAATGCAGTATCTGTGCATAGTTAAGAAAAGATGGGTCAAAAAACCCCCTTGTATTTAGGAGATGAAAGACCTGAAAAAAATTGAAAGGCTGGGAAACATATAGCAAAATCTATGACCCATTATCATGTAAGAGTAGTAACTGATAAGCAGGTGACTTTTTCAGAAGCCTTGGTCTTGCTCCGTCTGTTCTGTTCTTCCATCTTTTCTTCCAGGACCATTTACCCGAGTACTTGGGTCGCCCTCACATAGAAGGAGCTCTACAGGGATACAAACACATACATAGTCTGAGAGCTGGCTTTTAGAGGGTTGGCTCCAATCGAAGACTTTGATTAGTAAATTGTTCCTGTGGTTTGGTGAGATTCTCTTGCCTCTTCTGACATCTTTGATTGATGTGCCTTATAAACAGAAGTTCACGGAGAATCCTCAGGCCAGTTGCCTTTGTTGGCTTTTGCTTTCTACCGATGTTGAAGCTGTTTCTTTGAAACACAAACACATTGCTGAGAAGGAAGCAAAAATAGCAATACAGTTATGTTTTCAATACCTGTATTTTCAGTTCAACTCTGTTTGATCGAGAATGTTTGAGACATGGGAGAGTATGGTAAACTGGCCGTTCTGGTTACCATTCCTTTGGTGATATAGTTACTGTCAAATACATATGCCGATTACCAGTTAGAAGCAACAGTGACATCTTATGTTTGTTTAGCATCCTACTTGCAAAGCTTATTGGTGTATATCATCACATTTGATTCTTTCAATGTCTGTGAAGTAGGTGGCCCAATGAAAATGGGCTTTAAGAATAAAATGGTATAAAATGTACTGTCATCTTTCCAGGAAGATTCCAGGACTTGGCAGAACTTTGGGGTTACCACCTGGAAATGTCAGTTATCGAAGAGTGTACTAGGCGTGTCTAGTGCAGAAGATTACTGGCTTTCTCTCAAACCTTTGGCATATACACCCTGCAAACTGCCTTTTGGAATCTTCTTGTGATCAGCCTCTGCACTCGTCGGTCTTTGCCTTCACAAAGTATACTCAAAGGCGGTTTGGTTATTTGAGGTTTCTGATTATTTGCAGCCGGGATTATTAGTATCCATAAAAGCCAACAGTGGACTCTTTGGTAGTTCCCAGGCCCCAAGAGGTATTTTCTTGCAAAGCAATGTCTAATTAGATAGTTGAGCACTCTTTTTTTTTCTGGCTCCCCAGACATGGCTAGACTTATGGTTTTAGGTCCCTGACCCAAATTGGAAAGAGATTATAAGTAGTTGGTGGCAGACAGGCTAGGGTCAATTATGAACTGAGTTATATTGGAGTGCCTAGATGTTGTGGAGGTGGACATTTTAGAAATACGTTCTGGGGGGTGAAAGACTGCTAAGTCTCCCTGTTTGTCAGGAACCCGCAGCGATCTGTCTTCTGATCAGTTCCCAGGAGCCAAGGGGTCAGGGCGAAAGCCAACCACAAGGGCTTGGGTTTCAGTTTGACTAAGGAAGCAAATGAAACAGAAAACTGCTGACAGCAGAAAAACCCTGGCAAGGGAGACCTCTGGATTTATTATTTCAAGCAAACAAAAGCAAAACATAACGATTGCCATCTCCCTCCTCCCCTCGGGAATGAGGCTGAGGTCAGTGGGAGGAAGAGCTCATGGAGTGGACTTATTGGAAAGCAAGTGGAGGGCATGGGGTTTGGGGCCCAGAGGGGTTTGCATATTGCATGCCTCAGGCTTTGCTGCTGTTTTCATTTCTCCTTTAGAAGAATATAAAAATCAGCCTCCTTGGGTAAAAGAGATAATAATGGAATTATGAAAAAGCCATTTCATGTTTACTAAGACAGCCTCTTGTGAGGGACTGAAAGCTCAATTCTAACAAGAAACAATTTCTAAATCCAAATGAAACTGCATTTCCACCAAACGAAGTAGAAGAGCCAGGGTGTTAAAAAACCAAAAGACAGGTCTGCCCATCAGTATCAATGGCCGCTTCTTTTGCACTTTTATACAACACGATTAGGTGATGTCTCCTTTCGCTTCAAATTTAAGGAAATTGTTAGACAAGGAAAAGTGCCTAAGAGGTAGCGCTTTGGCTGCAGAAACCAGCAATATTTAACAGCTACGAGTGAAATTTCCGGGTCATTGTGCCATAAATCCTAGAGATCTAGGATTGCAAAGCTTTTCACAGTTTGAAGCTCAACACAGGTTGATTTCAATGTAAATTCCCCGGTCCCCACCCTCCTTTAAGACTGTATTACCAATGCCCAGATGTCTGGTTTTCCCCCATTTAAAGGCAAACGAAATTGTTTTCCATGCTGATTTTTCCCCCAAGGGACTGGCTAGTCTCTGGACCTAACTGAATCTACTCTTCATGTCAATGACCTGCGATGATTATTTTAATCAAATAAGACACCAATAATTTAAAACCTTCTAGCAATAGTAGACAGGAGTATCCCTCTCTAGATAAAATTCTAGTTTTGCTTGTGTTTTAAGAACTTGTCCTTGAAGTCTGAAAAAAAGAAATCGAACAAATGACATATACCGCTTTGCTTGCAGACTTGTCTATTTGCTCTTAACAGCTTGTTGGGGGCAAGCAGAATGTTTCATAGCAAGGGTTTTAGAATCCAGATTACGGCAAATCTCTTTATTTACCAGATCCTGTACTTGCTGTCTCCTCCCTCTGCCCGCCCCTCACCCCTTAACGCACCAAGTGCCAAGTCCTTGGGATGAATTCATTAAAGGAGTGCTTAAAAATACCTCATTGCTCCCATTTCCACGTGCTCCATCATTGATTGGAGGCAGATGGGCCGCATATTTGTCAGCAGAGTAGAAAAGGACTAGCATCTCGTTATAAATCTGTCTGGTTGGCTTGAAGTGATGGCAGAAGAGACAATGGGCCAGCCGAATCAAAGGCAAATGGAAAAAGGGAAGATCCTCAAACTTTTAAAAAGGATAACTCATTTTCTTAGTGCTTTGCTTTTTTTTTTTCCCAAAATGGTTGTTTTTCAACAGTGTTGCTATTTATTTACTTATCTTTCACCGATGTATCTATTTAATTTTCCATGTAGATGAGCAGGTACAACGGCTGTCGGCTGAACTGTCTGGTATTTTTGGCAATCTTGGTAGCTACTTTGGATGATAGACTCATTGAGCAAGGATTGTCCTTTAAAGATGGGATGAACTCTGTTTTAGTGGCTGGACTTGGTCTGTGTCAATCCTGGCTCCTAGGATGCATGATGGTTCATGTTAAAGACCTTGAGTGAAGTCCCTGGAGACAAGGAGGGAGATGTTTCCCCTCCCACACACCCCTGTAGTGTTAGAGGCTTCGTTTAAATCACCAAGAGTACTTTCTTCTGTTACATTTGGTCAGAGGGGCCATCTGTTACTCGCCCTTCGTCATCTGGCACGGGACCGTCTCTCGTGTGCTCCTGCCATGGCGGGTTCCCAGGCGCTGTGCTCTCAGGATCACAGGGCTGGTGGGAAGGTTGGAAGTGGGTCTGAGGCTCGTCTGCATCCCAAGCATTGCTCTTCCCACAGCACTAGCCATGAGGTACTGGATCACTGCAGATGGTATGTGGCCCCCAGACAAGTATGTTCTTGGCTTATGCAGGATTTTGAAAATGTTAGAATTATTTGCTTATAAAACCTCTTTCGCCTAAAAAAGGAATCCTGATTCTGGCTTCTGGCAAACATTGGGAAATCTGATGGCAAATGATCTGTCCTTTTGTGTTGGTACAATTTATTGAGTGATTACACCCCTGTGTTGTTTTAAGCACTTTATATGTATTAATTTATTCAGTCTCCACTGCAATGTGATGCACAAGACCTAGTATCATCCCCATTTTAGAGGTATGGAAATTGAGGCATAGAGAGATTAAGGAACTTGCCCAAGGTTTCACAGTTAGTGGCAAAGACAAGCTGTAAATCCAGGCAGCCAGGCTCTGGCAGCCTGGGCCCTAGCCGTTAGAGGACACTGCTTAGTCCCGCTGGGGCCAAGTGGCTTTTTCCTGAGATAGGGCATGTGGCTTCCAGGTTGGGCACAGTCTTTTCTGAGACTCCTGGCGCACGTTGCCCGCTCGACCTCTTACCTCTCTAAGGCAGCCTTTGAGAGAATGAAAGCTTGGGTTCTGTCCTCTTCCGGACTGCCACTGCCCAGTGGTTGTGAATTGGGGGAATTCTTCAAAACCCATCTCTAGGACATGAAAGGTAATTCCAGCCACTTTTTCTTGTTAACCCTTTAACCACTACCTTCTTGTTATTTCCTTTAACTTTGGTCTGGGTTGTTCCTGATGATCAGTTCTTTTGTAATTATTGGTTGTCAGGATGCCAGTAACACAGTCTTATCCAGATACAGTGCTCTGAAACAGCCCAGGCAGGGCATGACCACATGGGTCCCCTCCTTCGGAATACTGAGCCTTGGGCATGCACTTGGGCAAATGTAGCTGAGTATTTTATGGCTCTGGAATTTATCCTTTCCTGTATGATTTTAAGCATAGTGGTTTAGGGTTGTGACATCACTTACCCACTTTCCTAAAACAACTATTACCCTGTCCTTTTAGGAGTAGGGCTGATATATATATATTTGCAACATATGCAAACAGTGATGCATATTGAGGAAAAAATTTTTCAGAGGTCTTATTGTTGTGTATTTAAGCACAGTTTGCTGATTACTCAATAGGTGGCAGTAAATATCAGCACTTTGTCCAGACTGGTGGTTTGACTCCCTTTGGAAGCCCCTGGGTTCTTGGGGACCCCAAGTCCCACAGCATTCCATTCTTTTTTCATTGGAAAAAAAGTGTCTCCACCAAATATATCATTTAGTATTTGTGAGACAATTGTCATATGTCAGCAGTGTTTATAGATAACAACATAAACAAAATATAAATAAGACCATTCATTTGAATTTATTCCAAGTCTGTGTGACTATACATATATGATTTCATTAAATCCTTGGAAAATTCCTATGGAATATTATGCTCATTTTACAGATGGAGAATCTGAAGCTTTGAGGAATTTTTATTTTAGGCAGTTATTGGGGGCTTTTTTTTTTTCATCTAATTCTACTGTGTTTCAAAGTATGCACATTTTGCAGTTATTTCACATTTCCTTAAAATTTCAGTGTTCCCTATGTTTGTTTGTTTTAGCGCCAGTGGGTAGATTCAATCATTTTGGTCAAAGGAAATAAGATAGCCGAGTGTCCTTGCAGAAGGAGATGATAAAGAATTTAAGAGACAATGCACAAGAAAGATGTCAATGATTACAGAGAAGTTAACTTATCTTTGAATGGAGATGTGACATTAAAGAAGATGCCGCCATTTAAAAAAAAAGAGGGAATAAGTTTAGGCAACTGAGAACAACGGTCAGACCCCAGCTTGTAGACATCAAACCAGAGAATTTCAAGTAGAAGAAGCAGTTGCAGTGCATGGAGGGAGATAAGGTCAAAGAAGACAGGTGAAACAAGGACAGCATTCTTTTCTGTTAGGCATCAGGCAAAGCCAACTGCTGCAAACCAAAGGTATTTTTGTTTTTCTCTCAGTCTGTACCTAAAAGGGCAGCTGTGATCTGATAACCAGCTTTGTTAGGAAAGTGGATGGAAGTCAACATGAACAAAGTACAATTAGATAAACTTCTCTAGAGGTGAAATGGATGGGTATCAGCTGACGACACTCATCTCAGACACTCGGAGGGGACTCATGGTCCCTGGGGAATGGGCTCAGCTCTTATTTTTTTACATTTAGATGGAACCTATGGTCTGGAAAAAGTAAAAAATAAGTTTGGGACCAATTTCTAAGAATCGAATAGAGAGTGTGGGATTATAGACTGAGTCTATTTCCCTGGTGTTTCTCTGGGATTCAAAGTCATCAATCAGCAGACATTAGTAAAATCATCCTAGGCTAGAAGCTCTGAAGGGATCATCGATTTTTTGATCATGACTAATTGCTAACATTTCAGATGAAGAGCTAATCATTTGTCAAAGTTTACCTATTAGTCTGAGAATATTCAAATTTGGATTCTTTTCAAGACACTGCCACACTGGGTTTGAGGCATTATTGCTGGTCGGTCTGGGAAGCACTCTGAGGTGGAGACTTGTGTACCTGAAGTTTATTGAGGGGAGCTGGCAGGCATAAATCCCTGCGGAAGAGGGAAGGAAGAAAGGGTGGGCAGGGGGACTTGCCCTTTTTCTTGTTAACCCTTTAACAAGAAAAAAAAAACTGCGTTTTTCTGTTGAAACAATCCCATCAAAGGGCTCAGCCCATCCCACAGGAAGCTCTGGTGCAGGGATGTTTCTTTAGAATGATCCTGCATTGAGAAAAGAGGTCTGGCCTTTCTCCCCCTGCATTAACCCGCTGCTGGATCTGGGCTGTGCTTGGGCAGCGGGCATGGCCCGGGGTGAGCCCAGGGCTAGGCTTTAGAGGGCGCTATAGTCCATAAGCGTCACTTACCAGCACTGTCAGCCGCTGGGGGAATAAATCTTACAGTCCTGAAGGTGGGAGCATGGGAGTCTTGCTGGCACACCACAGCATCCATTGGCGACTCCAAATTAAAACATTTGAGCGATAATAAAATAATGGGTACAGTTGCCTTTGATCTGAATATCCAGGCCTCCACAAAGCTATTATCTGGAACAAAATGCTATACCTTAAAAGAGTATGTGGTTGGGGGGAAAGGGTGGGGAGAATGAGTAGACATCACCTTACCCAGGTTTAGCTGTGACCCACGCAGCCCCCAGAGACGGATGACAGAAGCTCTTCTCGTCACTCCAGAACTGCCAGAAGTTTCTGGTGCAACAGGAGGATGGTTATCTGAAATTGCTGCCTAGGAAAGTGTTCTCAACTCTTGTTATTGGAAGGGGCCAGAAAGAGCAATAGATAAATATATTGGGAACCAGTGTAGAGCTATTACTGATACTTCCAGTGTTGACAGCAACTGTTTCTATATTCCTACTAGTGTATTTCCCATGGAGTCCTTACCTTGGGAGAAGGTGGGCAGTGAACTGGATAACCCTTTTCTGGAATATCTACTGCGTTGTTCTGTTGATTCAAGAGCTCATGCATTCTGTCCACCTGCAGCTAAAGGTGCTTTTACGTTGATGTGTCTCACCTCTATTCCCTTGGCAAATATTATGTTCAGAGATTAAAGGGTACTTTTATACATAATCTAAGACCTTGTAGATTATACTTTTACGGACATTTCCCCTTACTCTCTCATCGTAGCTGGCTCTGCTCTCTGAGACCAGGGCATTGATTATCAATGTGTTTGTGTTTTTATTAGCACAGCAACTTAATTCAAATGGCTTACTTCTAGAACAGTAGAAGGTAAAACAAGCCAACATTGAAAATTGCCTTTCTTTTCTTTACCTCTTTTAAAGAGTTTCAAATCTATTATTTACTGTAGCAAAAAGATACCGTGCATGTTTCCAGTATTTGGATAAAGACAATACTGAATCAGCATTTAGAAAATCCATTTTGTACATAGAATTTAACTATCAGCCAAATAAAGGGGTATGAAGGATTCAGTCTTCACTGTCAAATTATTTTTAACAAAAATTTTTAACTTTTTGTCCTCTGGATCAGTGGCTCTATCCTTATAACAGTGACAAGAACAACAACAAAAGTAGCATTATTAAAAAACAAAACCAAAACCAAAAACCTCCCCCAAGCCTCAAATATTACAGAATGGCATAAAGTAAAGAAGTAAAAGAATGCCTCAACCCTGCTCTCGAGAATTACTCATTTTTTGGTCTATCCTTTGAGACATTTTTCTATGGCCATACAAACATCCTGTTGTTGATATGCAGATCATATCATCCTACACAGACTGTTTTACAGCTTGCTTTTCACTTCATACCTCCAGGGGTATGTGGGTTGAGAATGGGTGTAGAGAAGCAGAATGCAATTTGTTTTTTTTTTTTCCAGGAGTGGCAATCAAGGGGAGGATGGGAATAGGAAAGTAGATGCAGGAGAGATTACATTTTGGCTTATTTGTTTCAGTTTTAGGCTGGGTACAAGGTAAGCATGTTCATGTGCTAAGGGAAAGGTTTGATTAGTGATGTCTTCTTGAGTACCCTTTGTGGAAGCTGATGAAGGAAAGAATTGGAACTAGAGGGTAATTCACTGCTTGCTCTGAAGGTTCCTGCAGAGGAGGGCAGGGTGGCTCTGTGAGTCCTTGGCCACGGTTCCTATAGTCTTCTTGTTTGACCAATCCCACAGCCCATGGCGTGGGGTAGGACAACTCAGGACAGAGGGGGAGAAAAAGGTCACCTGCCTGGCCTGCCAGATCTGGGCCTTCCACCCTCGTGATCCATGGAGTGATAGATGGGGCAGCCAGCTAGAGTCGGATAGATTTTAGTAGTGATTGTCTTTATAGTTTAAGATTTAACTTCTGGAAGCCTTTCTAAGTCTCCCTAGCTGGGATGGATTCTTCTCTTTCTCCCCAAGGTTCATTTGTAATCTTGGGTGGCTGGTGAAATTTCTTTGGACTCATTCTCGATCCCCATTTTCTCTGCTCTGCGTTCTCTTTGGATCACTTCTTGGGCCTTATCACACCACATGCATATTGAAAACTCTAAAACGTATATTTCTAGCTCAGACCGCTTCTCCAAGCTCCAGATTCATATCTCCTGTCATCTAATTGACATCTCCCTTTGTGCGATGCATAGACATCTCCAAATTACTGCGCGTACAATGGAACTCTTGATATTTCTTCCTGCAGCCGTAACCCTACGCCCTCCCAAGTTTCTCCGTTCTCAGTAGATGGCACTAGCATCCCTCTGGCCATTCAGAGTGAGCGGTGTAGGTGTTACCCCTGTTTTTTTTTTCTCTTCCGTCAGCCCCAACCTACAAGCTTTCTCTGTCCCATCTCCTAAATGTACCTTAGCCACCACCCTCACGTCTGCTCGGACAACTGCATGGCTCTATTGGAAACTCCACAGCCTCCTAACTGTCAGTTCCTCAACTATCCCCCTGGTCTTGCCCACCTCCTCAGGGCCCATTCCCTTTGTCTGGACCACTTCCTACCCTCCGCCCGCCGCCATTCTTCAGTTGGCTGGCACCCTTTAATCCTAGAGCATCCTTCAGTTCTCCGTGCGGACACCATTTCCCAGAGAGGTCTTCTCCCATCCCTCCAAAAACCACGTCCCCCTTTCTTAGCCCCACGTCATCCCCTTTGTTTGCTTCCTTCACGGCATCAGGTGTAGTGTTTAAATATTTTATTTATTTACCTTCTGGTTTGCTTCTACTTCCCTCACCAGCATGGAAGCACTCTGGCAGCTGGTCCGTCATCGCCTCCCCCTAGATCCTGACACCATGCCCTCAATAAACATTGATTGATTGAATGTGCGTTGGCCTCACCCAGCCGGGGGATGCAGGGAGGGCTTCTCAGAAGAGGAGACATTTGAGCTGGGTCTCTTCCAGGGAGTTTGTTCCCGTTACACTTTGTTCAGCCGTCTCTTACAGCGCTTCATGCTAATAGTGTGTGTTGCCTCGTCTATCTGCTCACTGTCCTGGTGTCTCTCTGAGGATCAGGACTGCATTCCTTTCTTTGTGCCTCGGTTTATTATCATTATCACGATGCATGTGGGTGTAATCGAGTTGTCTAGCTTGGGAAGGAGACTTGCTAGGGCATACAGAGGCCAGAAGGGGATGGTTTATTTTATTTATTTAGTTATTTATTTTTAATTTTTTTAAAGATTCCATTTATCTATTTGACAGAGAGAGACACAGTGAGAGAGGGAACACAAGCAGGGGGAGCGGGAGAGGGAGAAGCAGGCTTCCCGTGGAGCAGGGAGTCCGATGCGGGGCTCGATCCCAGGACCCTGGGACCATGACCTGAGCCCAAGGCAGGCGCTTAACCCATTGAGCCACTCAGGTGTCCCCAGAAGGGGATGGTTTTAAGGGGGCATCCGGGCCAAAGTGGAGAGAACACGTCCTTTTTCTTCTTGGGACAGGTCCTCTTTTTAAGGTTCTGCCCAGCAATCAGTAACCAGACTTTTGACTTCAGACTTCTGACTGCTAGGTGTTGCTAGGGTTCAGGTAGTTTACAAGAACAGCTAGTTGGACAACAGCTCATCTTGTGAAGCCACAAATGTATTTGTCATAACCAGTCATGTTCCTGTGCTCTTGTCTGGGAAAAATTACAAACTCCTGTCACTGCAGCTATCTTAAAAATGCAGTGAAGTTGAATCAGATGAGACTTTTGAGCCCCAGACCCCCATCTTTCCCAAGGACCACCTGCCTCCTCTCAGAATGGTGTCTTTCTGGTCCTTTTCCTTGTGCCTTGTGAAGGAAAACAAGGAGAAGCTAGCATGAATATGATATTCAGATACAAAGAAAGATTTCTTAAGTCAAAGATGATGTTTAAATTGCATCAGTGAATAAAATCCAAGGCTCAATAGTTCAATTGCTTATAGAACTGATTTAGAAAAAGAAAAGTTACTGAAAGCTGACGTTATTGTTAAATTAATGCTTTTTAATTTTTAAAGAGATTCTGTATGTATTTAATCATTCCCAATAGCGTTCTCCTCTCTGGCTTCCTATTGTGGTTGGAAAGAAAAGCCATGAGTCTAGAAATAATACATTTTGTAGTTGGTATATGTGTTTTCTGGGAGCCTGAATAAAAATGTTTGGTGTTTTCTCTATTTCCTGAAGTTAAGTTCTTCTCTGGAGTTTTCTGGTGGCGGGACACGTTGAGGGGTATTTGTTGTGCCCTGGTGGGATAAGGGAATGAAAACTCTGGCATCTTCTTTCTTTCTTTTTTTTTTTTTTTAAGAATATGTATTTATTTATTTGACAGAGAGAGACACAGCGAGAGAGGGAACACAAGCAGGGGGAGTGGGAGAGGGAGAAGCAGGCTTCCAGCTGAGCAGGGAGCCCGATGCGGGGCTCAATCCCAGGACCCTGGGATCATGACCTGAGCGGAAGGCAGATGCTTAACGACTGAACCACCCAGGTGCCCCTGGCATCTTCTTGACTCTCAGTGAGAATTCTGAGATTGGGGGAAGGGCCAGTTTGTGAAAGCCCCTTCCTGAGCCTTATGGGAAAGTCTTCAGCTGAAACCACCCTCATCATCCTAATGGCAAAAGCTGGATTCCTCCTGGATTCAGGGCCAGGGCATTCACACTGCGGTGTTGGAGGTAAAAGTAAGAATCAAAACAGGACACTGTGTTTTCTAGTTTCCTCAGGCATGGAAGTCATTATTAGTGGGGAGGACCAAGTGGACACGGATCATGTTTTTACTTTATTTGCTTTCTCTTTCCCTCTGAAGACTCTCAGTGGGTTTCCAGGAAAGTAAAGCCCAGATCCCACGCAATCTGCCCATAAACTGTTCTTCTGCAATCAGGACCAAACCAGTTTGTCCAGAAGGGGGCACTGTGGAGCCCCACGTAGGCTCGCTGCGGGGCAATGGTAATTTTCCTGCAGCCTGAAGCCAGAGCCAGAGGGCAAATTGCCTCTTTCCCAGGCCAACACCAGCTGTTGTCTTGGGTTTTTAAGAAAGGAAGCCCTACTGCTTTGATTATTTACATTTCAAGTGACCTGGAGTTGCTAAGTCACTGAAGGGACCGGAGCTCCCTGGCCCCCTGGGCTACCCCTGGGACGAGAGGTTGAGAGAGAGAGTTGACAGCCGTCTCATTTACCATCCTGGTCTTGGGTCCTCGTCCACGTCATCAGCCACCTGGCTTCTCCTTGAGAGTCATCGGTGCCGATGGAAAAAGAGTCGCTGGTTCCAGAGTTCCGGTATGTCCAAACTGGTTTTGTCTGGGTTGTTGACAGACTTTTAAGGTGAAGGGGCAACTATCGGGAAGAGGAGAGGCCTTTAACGAGGGAGCAAAAGACACTCAAGGGATTGAAAAGTACATTTTGAAAGGGCTGGAACGGCCCCCAAATAAGCAGCACGAGAATGGGAGTATGACAAGAGTGATCCCTCTTTTCAAAAGGTTTAACCAGCCACCCCGGGAGGCCAGCTTGTATTCCAAGCCCATTGGAAGCAGGAACAAAATTAAGACAAGCGTGAAAATGCGGTGTGTTTGTTACAGGGCGCGCTCCCTTGGGAGGAGGCCGGAGAGGAGTCAGGGGCGTAGGTCCATCTGTTTGTCTCCAGAGGGCTTCCCTCTCTACCTTTGAGCTAGCCACTGAGGCTGGCCAAGAAGTTCCCATGTTTTCGGGCAGCAGGGAAATCACGGTTCCATCCAGCTATGACTTCAGTGACAAATCAGAGGGCATTTTACATCACCCTTTGTTTCTTCTGTCATGGAACCACAGGGTGTTTGTTGAATGAACACGAAAGCAGTCAAAAAAACTCCCTGGATGAGTTCTTTACGATAATAATTTCTGATTCCTGCTCCAAGAGAATCTGGGATCAAGTACAAAGAAATGCAGGGAAGCTTCAGGGCCAGCTTCACGGGCCTGCGATGGGCAATAGCACAGGGCCTGCGCTCAGAAGGGCCTGAGCTTTGGTTTAACGCTCTGCAGTCACCATCTTAAAATTCTTAACAAGGGGCCTCGTGTTTTCAGTTAGCACTGGGCCTTGCGAGTTATGGGGCCAGTCCCGCAGGGAAACCACACGTGTGCGGGCCTATATGAAATACTATTAATGGTGGCAGTGAACATGATGGAGAGGGTGACCTTGAGGATATCTCATCTCTTGCAGTGCACTCAAATATTCCAGTAATGAGATCCTTTGCATAAAACAGCTTCTGGGCACCAGTGTCATAAGGGTGTGTTTTATATTCAGAAAGACCCACGCGAAATTTCCCGTCCCACCACTTACGAGCAGTATAACTTCAGGGAAGTTAATTAACCTCTCTGAGACTCTGAGTATTTGTCTATTACATAGAGACAGTATCAGCCAGTCGATGGGGTTTGGGTGTGCAGCACTCCAGATGGTGTCTGGGACGTGGAGGACCCCCAGTAGTGGGGACTGTCATTCTTCTCGAAAGAGCATTACTGTATTACTTTTAGCCTGTTGAAGTTAGCTGGGACTATCCGCTCAGCCTCCTGACTTTGCACATTAGATTGTTAATACTCAGTGCACACCCACAGCTATGTTTGCTAATTCTTTCTCCGAGCGCCACAGGTGATAAGATGAGAAAGTAGGTCCTGGACTTCTTTGATCTCACGGGTGCTGTGTTTGTATTAGCGTAGGTTTGTTTAAAGGCTTTTCTCCTAATGTTTTTAACCCTTGAACTCACAACACTTCTGACTCGAAATGCATGGTGGCTTTTCCAGCATGCCCCTAACTCTCTGACAGCCATCCAGGTGCCCGGCAATTCAATTCAATTCTGATGCTACCTACCTGAAATTAGTTTCAGATCTCATAAGCAGAGGGCTCAGTCCCACCAGACTGCCCCCACTTGGATGCCAGTGGGGAGCCCACGTTGTACTTCAAACCGACTGGCTGAGCATTCAGGGGGTTCCCACAACCCCCTTTGCAGGTTTGATAATGCTCTAGGATGACTCACACAACTCAGGGAAACCCTTTACTTATGTCTCCCAGTTTATTATAAAGGACACCACTCAGAAGCGGCCAAATGGAAGAGATGCATAGGAAAAGGATTTGGGGATGGGACATGGTGCCCTCTCTGGGGTCACCACCGTCCCAGCACCTTGATGCCTTCACCAACCCAGAAGCTCCTGAAGAGTCATTTAGGGTTTTCTATAGAGGTTTTGCCTTATAGGTTGATTAAATCACTGCGTATGGGTGGTTAACCCAGTGTCCAGCTCCTCTCTCTCCCCAGAGGCTGAGGGGTGGGACTGAGACATAAATAAATAAAACATAAAAAAATCGTATGCAGCAGCTGAGCACTAAAAGATTCCTGTATGATTTTTAAGGGAAATCAAGTAGTTAGAAAGACTTCTGTGTTTTTCTTTTCTTTTTTTCAAAAATGTTCTCTCTGTTAAATTTTCATGGGACTCTGATTTTTCAGGGATGAACCTATATGATTTGTGGCAGGAGTAAAGCCATATGAAGGCACCATTCTGTAAGGGTGGAGAGTTTATCCATAACAAATTTATTCATTATGCAGGAAATCCACACTGGTTAGATACAAGCAAGCTTAAAAAAAAAATAACACCTATTCTGTTACTAACCGGCGATAAATATCTTTCACACTGGTATATTTCATTTCAGACTAAATGCGTATTTTTTTTTTTTTTTTAAGATTTTATTTATTTATTTGAGAGAGAGAGACATAGCGAGAGAGGGAACACAAGCAGGGGGAGTGGGAGAGGGAGAAGCAGGCTTCCCGTGGAGCAGGGAGCCCGATGTGGGGCTCGATCCCAGGACCCTGGGATCATGACCTGAGCCGAAGGCAGACGCTTAACGACTGAGCCACCCAGGCGCCCCTAAATGCGTATTTTTAATAAAAATGGAAGCACAGCCTACAGATTGTCTTATAAACTAATTTTTTGACTTGGCAATGTGTTATGAACATCTGTTAATAAGTAAATCGATAAACTTTTTTAATTGCTGTGGTTTCCGTTTTGTGGACGTATTATCACTTTTGAAACCAATCCCCAATCGTCAGATATTTAGCTTGTTTCAGATGTTTCACTGTTATAAAAGTCCTTTTGTATATGCCTATGCAAACCTGTCTCATTATTTCCCTGGGGTAGATTGCTAGAAGTGGAATCGCTGGGTCAGACGGTATGCACATTTGTCCTCTCCGCAGTAGCTCCCAACTGTGCAGTGTCTGGGTGGGGCTAGGAGATTCGAATGACCACATGCAGTTGTCTTTTTGAGTCTACTTCACTGCAGTGACTGTTAATTGTAGTTGTAATATAGAACGGCTCTGGGGTTCGCTTTAATTCCTGGCAAAACACCTGAGCCAGGTGTAGACAAAGAAATGTCTTTTCTCTGCACTTGGTTAAAAAAATTTTTTTTTCCCCTGTCTTGGCTCTTTATATGTTATGTATCCTCATTCACATTCCACATCAGTCTAGACTGAAATGATCCCATTCTTTTTGTTTCAGGGCTTTTGCACAAATTGTAGAACACTCCTAAGATTTCCTTTTCCGTAACTGTGCAGAGTTCATACTGCGTTTTTAAGGGGTTAGCTTTCCTCTAACAAGTGCTTTTTGTAAAAATAAATAAATAAATAAATAAATAAAAATAAATAAAAATATGGCCCTTTTTACTGGGGCAGGCTTCTTCCTTTCTGCCGTCCTTTTGCTTCCCCTGGAAGGAGCTGAATACCCCTTCTAGTTTGAGGACGAGTAGATGGTCTGACAAGCCGTGTACAGCTGGAAAAGGCATCTTCTGCAGTGTAGACATTGCTATGCAAGGTTTGCCTCTCACATCCTTAACCTTCCTGTCTCAAGATCCAGCCCTGCCACCTCCCCACCTCCAGTTGTGGTCATCTGGATTTTGTACCCAAGTTTTATGGAAGTGACACCTACATAAGAATCAGGCAGGGAGAATCATCCAGTTTGGCTTCATTATCTGGGTAGGTCAAGCTCAGCGTTTTGGGTCCGAGTAATTAAAAGTGCTTGCTTTGGTTTCCCATCTTGGGAGATGCCTGGAGGGGGCTAAGTGTCTGTTAAAGGCCAACTCTTGACTTCCTTTCGGCTGAAGGGAAGGACAATGATTCAGGGAGTAGGGGAAGAAGAGAGAGGAGTGATAAGGACATGCTAAGGGTCAACGTAGATGGGGTTGCTCTTTCCAGGCTGGTAGGCAGACTGTGGCTGAACATTTTTATTTTGGAAGTAACTTGCAGGCTGCAAATAAACGCTCGCAAAGTCTCTCCTCGAACTGGGTAGTGACCCAGGCACGGGCGGGCTCTGCAGGGCTGGTGTGGCGTCCTTCCTTCCTGCTGGCAAGGTTCTGAATGGGCTCTCTCTAAAAACGCAACATACTCTGTTCTCGTGGGTTTCACAGCTCGGTGGAGCTGAGAGGAGGCTAAGCTTTCTGCTGCTTAGGGTAAGACTTTGCCTTTTTTTTTTTTAGCTCTCTTAAGATGAGCTAACTCACATCACTTCTTAGAGATAGTTGGGTGGTGGTATTGTTTTTTATTACCTGACAAACCGCGGGCCCCAGATATCTCTTTGATCAGGCTTTACTTAATGCTATGTGTGGTTGCTGTAGGCTTAAGCTCCTTTACACTACTCACCATGGGTAGCGCTTCAACTCTGGGCTCTGTTTCCTTGGCCAAACGCAGACCATATTTTTGTTCCAGTCCCTTCAAAAGTGAGAGTGGTCAGTGCAGGTGAAATTGTACTGGAAATGAATGCCGAATGGGCTTCGATGGCATGTCAAGGAAAATAAAGTGTTTCTACTTGCTGTCACCGTGGACTCAGAATGTTCCAGAACATTTGGCCTAGCCCCCTCATTAGGTTACGGAGACCTGGGTTTTAGTCCTTGCTCTGCCACTGGCTTCTGGACCAGAAATCTATCTATTATATCTCATTCTTTTTCCTGTCCAGTATGTGAGCTTTAGAAGGCATGTTGCCCACTTCACCTGTGTTCTTCCCTGCACCTTGGACCTCCGGTCCCCCCGAAGCTCGCTGTTCTGGGGTCCCTGGGACTGTTGTTCCCCGGCACCATGCTGCTCCCTCCGCAGTCTTGGTGGAGGGGTGAGGTGGGGAAAGCCAAACTTCCCTTAGCTTCTCTGTCCTTAATGCCTCAGAGCCTCTCACATACACGGGGGCTGTGAATGGACAGACTTTATCAAAGATTCGGGAACAATGAGAGGGTATAATGATTTAAAAAAAGATAACCATGAAAATCCCTATTCTCAGTGCTTAAGAGAAGAAGAATCTGAAACATTTGACAAGAGGTCTCCTAAGAGATGAGCTCATCCCCGGTGCCAGCTTGAGGTCTGAACTCCGAGGAAGAGCTCCTCTTCCGGTCCCCCTCCGGGCGAGCCAGCCCTGGCTTTTGGAAAGCCCCGCTCCTGCCCACAGTGTACTGAGTGTTGTCCTGGGATCTCAGTTGCCCTCCCTGCTGCAGGACAGCTCATGAGTGTTCACTGTGGAATGTTCCTGAAGTCATCATGAATCACTGTGGAGGGCACAGCCGGGAAGGCACTCTCTCTGCCCCTGGCAGCGCTCCCCTCCTCCTGGGTCTCCGGGATCTCTGGGGTCCTTTCAGTCCCTGTGGAACACAGCTTGTGCTTACCACCCGAGGCCCGTGGCTCCTGAGGACAACAGTAGTCCCTGTGGGCAGTTCACCCTCCCTACCTACTGGGAAGGGAAATGTTCTCAAAATCCAACATACTCTGCAGCTCTGTCCTCCAAGGAGCACAGAGAGTTAGCTTTACTGTGCATCATGTTCCCTCACCTTCCGTGTCATGCCCAGCGGCGTCACTGTGCACTTGAGCCAGGACTCCATACCGCGCCCGACCGAACCCGGGGCCATTTGGCCCTGGTCATTTCCATGAACTAGATCAGAATCTCCAGGCCTGAGTTTTCCTGGAATTCTGTCCTGCTCTTGCTGGGGGGACGGTGGCCTTCCAGCAGATGAAGAGGCATGCAGGTGTGACAGTGACATGGACTCTCTGGGGAAAAGAGGAGGGGTTGGCCCACCTTGCCTGTTCTGGCTTTTTCGGCCAAGTCACCCAGTCATTTTCTACAGGTCAAAAAAAAAAAAAGTTCATGCTCCTTTGACTGAAGTTCAGGAATTTTTATTTTTAATCGGCAGAGTTGAATTAGCTATTTGCATTCTCATATATTTGAAAAGTGGCCTTTCGCCCCAGCGGGCTCAAGCTGCTGGATCTGCAGGTGCAGCATCCAAGGGCACGCACGTCATGGGGGGCCGGGGCTCGGCGGGGCTCGGCGGTGCCTGACCCAGCTGGTGTGTCTGATGCCCCACACTTGGCTGAGGGTGCGTTCGGGGGATGAGCGTGCACCTCAGGCCTTCACTGCAATGTGGTGAGCGGACCCCGTCACCACTGCATAGCTGGGCGGTGGCTGGAAGGATCACATCCTGGGAGCTTTATACAAGACAGAGGAGTTTACCTCTCCAAATAAGTTAGACCTCGGGGTTTGCTTGGGATTTGTTCAGGGGCTAGGGCAGGAGTTGGTGATAGAAAGGGAGTAAGCTTGCAGATGGCTGAGGGAGGAAGGGCTCCATTGAGTGGGCTGGAGAGTGCTGGGTCTCAAGGATCATGGGGCCTCTTCTAGCGTTCTCAGGAGAATAAAGCCGGGGGAGGGAGGTGGTGGGGAGGAAGAGGAAATGTGTAGAAACACATGTTAATGGAAGAGAGTCTCTATTCTCTCCCATCTTTTAAGACCAGAACATTTTATTTTATTTTATTTATTTTTTAAAGATTTTATTTATTCATTTGAGAGAGAGAGACATAGAGCACAGGAAGGGGGAGAGGGAGAAGCAGGGACCCCGCTGAGCAGGGAGTCCGACATGGGGCTCGATCCCAGGACCCCAGGATCATGACCTGAACCAAAGGCAGATACTTAACCGACTGAGCCACCCAGGCGCCCCAAGATCAGAACATTTTAGACAACAGACCTTCATAATGTCTTTTAAATATCCATATGCCATTTTAAGAGGCATGTTTTATTCATATTTATCATGATTTTCATATTTTTGGTGAAGGGGTTCACAAATTACTAAAGGGAGTGTTCAAAATTCAGAGGAAAGGTGGCTGGTGACTTTTTTTTTTTTTTTCAGATTTGTAAAACATCCTTTACATTTATCTGAATGCTTCTTTCTGGTTACCAAATCCTGATTTGGTTAAAAGCTTAGCAATGAATACCAGTTTGGGGATTATTTGCGCTGTCTCTGCTCCAGACAGTAAGGAGCAGAAAGAAGGGAAGGGTGGGCTGTGCTCGCTGTGGGTCACCTGCAGCCGACTGGCTTTGCAGTGACCAGGGAAGGGACTCCTGTGTTAGCAAGATCAAGGGCTGGACTGGCCTCTGTCTTCAACCCAGGCAGCTTTAGAAATCAAGGCTCTCCTGAAATACCACCCCGACCCCTAGCTCAAGTCACAGTACAATGTGGCACCGTTCATTGACTTAACAGACACTCCGGGAGTGTCTGGCCCTCCACCAAGTCTTAAAGAGTGGCCTTCTGTCAGTTGGGTCAAATACAGCCACCATCTGGCGGCCACTTGGAGCCTGGAGGCCTGACACTCTGGAGACAGTGCACCTTGGTCTTCTGCTCCCTGCTATCCTCATGCCCTAAAACCTTCGTACAATGCACCTGGCACCAAGAAGGAGCTGAGGATGGCTGAATCTAGGACCAGCTCCTTACGGGATGAGTGACTTAGCCTCAGAGCCTCAGGTTCTGTCCCTAATAGAAAGTAGAAACGAATAGCATCAACCTGCAGGGCTGTAATGAAGGTCATCTGTCATATGACCAGTGCTGGAACAAGTAGGTGCTCAGAAAAAGGTGGCTGTTTTAAGACGTATTATCATTCAAACACAATTGTGCTTACTATCCCTCTGACACCTAAAACCGAGACTTGAGATAGATAAAACCTTCAAAATGTGTCAATGCTGCCTTTAGGCATGCCCCCCCTTCAAGTACACATGTGTATCGTGCTGCTGCCGAATCTCCCAGAAAAGGAAATCCTGTGGATGCCAAGTCTGGTTGGACACTGGGAAGGACCTGGGGCTTCCCTTGCAGGTGGCTTTCCAAGCCCCTCCATCGCCACTGGGAGAAGACTTGGGGGAACCCAGGGGGCCTTTATTGAGCAGCTAAAAGGTGGCACTTGGGAGCTCAAACTCCCTGATGTGCCTGGCCTGGCAAGCAGAAGTAGAGCAACGACCTCAGGAGGAAAAAAACCCTCTGGTCCTGGGAATTCCTAATAGTTGGTGTGGGATGGCCAGCTCAGCTGCCGTGGCAGGCTTCCTCTGCCCTGAGCTGGTGACTTCCACCACCCAGGACGCAGGAGGGCGCTGCAGCCCCACTTTTCCGCAAAGACAGGGAGGCGCTCCTGGGGTTTCCGACTGAGCCTTGAAAGATCCCCATTCTCCTTTGTGCTTGCATGACTTCACGTTCTCTGATCCTTCCTAGGTGGAAATCCGCGGGGCCCAAAAAAAACAAACAAAACCCCCAGAAAATGTGCATGGTTTCTTCAAACCAGGAAACTTAAAAAAATTTGCAAGAAATATGTTTTCACTGTAACAAAAATTTAAAAGTATATATCAGCCAAAAAGTAATTCCATACACCCCTTGAGTATAGTCTTCAACACACACACACGCGCACACACACACACACAAAATTGGACAGTTATAAGTGATTTTTACTTATTTACCAAAATAAGGCATCACTCTGCAAACGATTTTGTTATTTGCTTTTTTGCTTAACAGTAGCCCCACGACACTTTTTCAGTCTTTCCCACATTTATTTTTTTTTTCCAGAGTGACTTTGTTTAGATATCTGGGACCATCAATTCTGAGGTTTGAAGCCCTAAGGTATTAAGATTGAAAATGAAGAACAGGGCCTCTGAAATGAAAGTTTCTAACTGAAGTGAAGAGAGGCTTAAAATGATTATGCTTTGGTCTCTCCAGGAGCAGCATCTGAGCAGTCTTTATTTGCATGATGGGTAGAAGGCAGGAGACATTTTCTAAAACGAAAAGAGCAGTTACAACCTTTAAATTCCCTGAGGGGGGGAAAACTCCCTGAGGGAGGTCCCCCCCCCCAACCCCAAGACGGTCCTGTCTCTTTCTGGACTGGTTGGCAGTCAGATGGGCCAACTGGTTCTGCCAGCAACAGAGGTGCAATTTAACACCGCGTCTAGCTCGGAAGGGGTGGTTTGGGGTAGGGGAGATGCGCAGAAAGTAGAAATGATAGCACAGGCTTTGTTATCAGACGAGCACAGGTTCCAATCCCAGCTGTTTCTTGTTGCCCAGCTGGGTGACCTTGGGCCAATTACTTAATCCCTTAGAGCCTTATTTGTAAAATGTGGTAAGAAAAGTCCTCTTGCAGGATGGCTATGAGGGGTCAGCAAACTCCTGCAAAGGCCCAGACACAAATATTTTAGGCTTTGCAGGCCGTAAAGGTTCTGTTGCAACTGCTCAACAATAGGTAAATAAGGGTGTGAGGACGTGTTCCAATAAGCGTTTATTAAAAAAAACAGATGGCACGGTGGGGTGGACCCAAGGGCAGGGGTTTGCTGACCTTGCGCTGGGTCCATGCCATCCCCTAGAAATAGAATGTGAGCCTCATCAGTAACAATTTTTCTTTTAGCCACAGGAAAAAAAGCACAACGGGTGAAATTTGTTTCAGCAATAGACTCTATTTACTTTAAATGATCCAAACTATGATTGCCTCGGCATGTAATCAATACAAACAATCACTAATGAGGTATTTTACTTTATTTATTTTTTTAAAAGATTTTTAAAATTTATTTAATAGACAGAGAGACACAGCGAGAGAGGGAACAACAAGCAGGGGGAGTGGGAGAGGGAGAAGCAGGCTTCCCGCCGAGCAGGGAGCCCGATAGCCCAGAACCCTGGGATCATGACCTGAGCCCAAGGCAGTCGCTTAACCAACTGAGCCACCCAGGCGCCCCGGTATTTTACTTTAAATTCTGGTGTTATTTAAACACATCTGCGGTGTATTTTAAACTTAACGGCACAATCTCATTTCATACTGGTCACATTGCAGGTGTTTGCTAACTTGAACGCCTGGTTCAAGTGTTGCTTTAGCACAGCTTCTCCATCTGCAGGTCATACGATTTAGTGGGTCGAGAAATCGACTTATTAGACAAAAGTCAAGTTACAAATACGAACTAGAGGAGAACAGAAACCATCAGAGTCTGTAGCCTATAGAAAGGAGAGGGGTTGTTTCCTGCAGTTCGGTGTGTGCGTGCTTGTGTGTGTGCTGGACCGTGAGGAGAACATGAAGACGTCTTTCTTTCTGTGGCTTGTTGTCAAACATGTTTGAAATTCACTGCTTTACCTACTCAGGTGTTTTGCGTTTTGTTTTGGTTTTGTTTTAAATCCGGCTCACTGTGGTGTTTCGCTTCTTCCTTGTTCAGGCTGTGCTGGTGGTGATGGAATGAATGAATGAATGACACCAGCCAAACCAGTTACTAAATGTCACGCTGACCATTTAAAATGTACAAATCATGAATCACGGAACACTACATCAAAAACTAACGATGTATGGTATGGTGACTAACATAACACACACAAAAAATGAATAACCCCCTGAAAAAAATTTTAAAAAATGTACAAATCACCATCCCCAACTTTCAACTCTACTACTTCCATATTTCGTTTCAAAGAATCCTCATTTTATAGAGAGCAAAGCGAAACCCAGAGAGGTGAAATGCTCAATCCAGACCCAAACCCCCAGTGGTGCTTTGGGATGAGAATTAGGAAACTCGGGAGCCCGGCTTGAGAACAGCTCCTTCCTCCCCTGCTGGGGCTCCACCTCCGGGCATGAATGGAAAACTGGGTTAATTCACCGAGCGGTTTAAGTGTCATGAGTCATTTTTGCTTGGAATTTTTGAATATATAAAACAAAGTTAAAGAGATACTGCTTTCAAGTGTTTTGTTCTCTTCTTGAATTTTTTCATTGATTCTTCCACAGATTTTTCTGAGCCTCCAAAAACAAAGATGAAGAAGGTTCAGGCTCTGTGCTTAAATAGCTCACAATGCGGGGGTGGGGATGAGGGATGTTATCTTTTTGTAAAAGCATATCTAGGATGATTCAGAGTGAAGCGGAGAAGAGCTTGTTGTTGTGTCTGGCTCTTAATTCCACTCAAGATGAAAGTAGGAAACTGATAAAACCCACCTTTCTCCCTCCTGTTCTTGAGTTATGTGATGAAAGACATTTTAAATATTTTTTATAGTGAAAAAAAATTTTTTAAAGATTTTATTTATTTATTTGACAGAGAGAGACACTGCTAGAGAGGGAACACAAGCAGGGGGAGTGGGAGAGGGAGAAGCAGGCTTCCCGCCGAGCAGGGAGCCCGATGCGGGGCTCGATCCCAGGACGCTGGGATCATGACCTGAGCTGAAGGCAGACGCTTAACGACTGAGCCACCCAGGCGCCCCTATAGTGAAAAATTTTCAAGGCCCATTTTCCTGAAATAAATTCCGAGTAAATCTTACCCCCTAAGTGGATTCTGTTTTCTCCCTTTCCCACAGGATTGGTATGAGGGACAACACAGATTTTGCAGTAAAGTTGACTTGGGTACCAAATTCTACCTGCACCATTTCTAGGCTTTGACTTGACCATGGTCTCTAAAGACTCAGCTTCCTCATCTGTAAAATGGGGGTGATTTTGGCCTCATAACGTTGTGGTAAAGATTGGGGGGAAACATGTTAAGAGCAAAAAAAAGTTAAAGCATGGGAAAATGCTTTTCTGGATGGATTTTTGATAGGAATCAGTGTTCAGAATATAGCAAATTGAGTATAAAGTGATGTCATATTTTCACTTCCTCCTCCTTCCAGAAGGGGGCAGTGTGAAGCCAAGAAGTGTACTTTCTGTCTCCTATTTTCTTGTCCTGATAGTTAATGACTTGGAGACGTCATTTTTAAGATATTTTTTCTCCGCCCATTCATATTTCACTCACACATAGACTGTTGCTGTCAGGAATTCAACATCTGTGAAAAAATAGCCACATTTTTTGGACACTTATTATTATTTTTTAAACAAAAAAAGGTCTTTCGGTTGTTGCCATGACAGCCAAACACTCCGCGGTCAGCTATCCAGCGGTGAATTATTGATGATCTTTGTTCAGGACATCATCAGTAAACACACTCGTCCTCCCAGGGGAAGGTAATAGGGCTTTAATAGCAAGAGCAATCACAGTGCTGGGAACTCAGGGATGTGCTTGCCTCCTCATCCCGCCCATGGGGGGAGACCTGGAGGAGCCAGCCGTTTGCCTGGGATCCTCTTCTGCGGCCAAAGACCCTATTCTCCTGGCATTTCTTTCAGGTTACGTAAAAGGCTGGGTGCCCGAGTCACTTTTCCAGAAGCAGGATGCTTAAATTGGCACTTTCTTTCATTCCCAGAAAGATTTGACCCATTCCTGCTCAGATAATCCTGCCCACAAATGAAGACAGCCATCTACGGCGATTGGTTGACCAGGAACAGATTCATATACCCGTTCCGTGAGAGAATGGGGGAGGCCACTGAAAGAGGAGAAAGTCAGAAAGTGTATGTTTGGAATTTACAGAGATATAAATGATTGCCCTAGTTTTTACTTAAAAATAAGAAGCACAGCATGTTAGCTCTGAATAAGCTTCTCAGAGGGTAATTTTAAGGCAACTTACTTAACCTTTCCGAGCCTCAGTTTCCACACATATAAAATGGGTTTAATGATAGAACCAAATCTCTTAGGGGTGGTTGTGAGGATAAATGCATAGAAAGTGTGCGGAGCAGTTCCTGACACAGCAAACCCCTTCCTGTGTTAGCTGTTGTGATAAAATGATTGATAGCTAAGTCATGTATCAACATTTCTCTAATGTAGCCAAATCCCCTGAAATCTATTAGGATATTCAAAACACAACCTTTTAAAGCTGATTTTATTTTCATTTTCACGGGCAAATGTTGATTTTCTTTTGCTTCCTTCCACAAGAAAATGCTTAAAGCTGCCGTCCAAGTAATAACATACGCCTGTCTTCGCTTTCGCATTGAGATTTGGCTGACACGAACATCCCTGAATTTTGTGGCAATGGTGGCTGAGGGCGTCCTTGTCTGAAAATATCTAGAAAATGTATATATTTGAAAGGAGACAGTTCCTCGTCTGAGACAGTGAACGAGTGAGGCGTGGGAGAGAAAAAGCCTGGAGAGAGAAAATTCCATGGAGAGAAAAGCCTGGTGGTGTGAGAGAAATGTAGCCAGGAGCATAATTGAGGCCCAGAGAAAGTTTTCGCAGGTGCTTCTATGCCTTCCTTTCTGTCTTCTCTGCCTAAATTCTTCTAATTCTGATGAGATAAATTCCTCTAGGGTCAAGATTTAAAAAAAAAAAGTTACAGAAGTTTGGTTAGAAGATGCTAAGAAGAATCCAGGGAACCAGAGAGGAATGAAACCAAGCTCTGTGTCTTTGAAGGAACACACCTTAGGGAAAGAGCCGGTTGGGAAAGCAGAAGGGCTGGCCTGGCTCCCTGTGGAATTGGCCTTCCGAGATAACTTATAGGTCCCAAACAGTGGATCTTTAAAGTATTGAGAAAAGATCAGTTCACTGCCGGTTATGCCCCTGCGCGGGATCCTCTGGGAAGAATGGGAGGCACAGCACTGCGAAACTGTAGGCTTTCGAACCCAACGGATTAGTTGTGTGACCTTGGAGAAACGCCTAACCTCTCTGAGCCTCAGTTGGCTCATCTGAGGAAGGAGAAGTAATCGGATTTTCCCTGAATGAGGATGAAATGAGAACCAATCTGTGACACGTTTGTCATATTGTAGGCCCTCAAGTGTGATTCCACTTCTGTCTGTTGAACAAGCTTCCTAATTTATAGAGGGGAGGGCAGGGATGGTCTGAGCTGGGAGATTTACTGGCCTAAGTTACAAGTTAGAAAGGAGTGAAGGGGAGAGCTTTCATTTCTGGATATTTCTATCTCACTCTCATTCGTTTACTCTGAGGCCCACATATGATATAACCTTGTCAACCACTCAGTATATGGGTAAATTTTTATTGTCACACTTCTTTAGTTTATCCTTGTATAAATGACGTATTTCTGGGAAATTTGACCGAGCGCCTGTCTGTAGGCAGACGGTTAGCTGTTTGGCTCACAGGAGAGTAGGGAAAGCAGTGATGCCCTGAGACTCAGTGGCTGGGGGCTTCCTGCCGTGGCATATCACCTTGACCTCTCCAGGCTTTTTTTCCTTGTTTCATATGTAAAATATGAGGTTGATTACTAGGTTTTAAAAATCCTTTTATATCTCCCCAATTCTGTGGTTCAAGTCCTCAGTTCTTTGTATAATTTTCCAATAGCACCAGCAGATAAATGGCCAAACTTCTGTGATGGTGTTTTTCTCCCCCAAAGTTGGTAAATCTGAACATCGGAAGTTGGGACAGTGAGGACTATGCCACAGTGACGCGTATGGATACGTAACTCAGCAAGCAGCTAGCTTCAGCGACGAATCAGTGTTCTCTAATCCACTGTGCTTAAAGCTGAAACTGTCGGAGACTCGTTTAGGATTCTTGGATGCAACATGTACTTGTCTTTATGAGTTATGCCCATATGCTGTGCAGATGGCCTCTGGGTTGGTCTTCCTTATTCGAGATGGGGGAAGGTCCTATTCATTTATCTATATATTACTTTTCTAAAACTCACAGGATTCTAAGGATGAGGTCAGAATTCAGACAAACCAGGAGTAAGCCACATGGATGAGAAAAATCATCTTCCACATGGGATCTGAGGTCATCCAGGGTTTGACAAATAAATGTTTTCATACATTTCTGTTAAAATATTTATAGTATTATGCTATCCTTTCAAAAAATCATTCCCGGCTCGACCTGACCAGTCATCCAACCACTGGTCGAAACTGCATTTGACAAAAGAGCTTCTATTATTGTTTCTTGTTCTTGGATCCCATGAGATTTCTGTACCTGACGATAGCATGTTCTCCTTTTTTGTTTCGTGTAAGTGCATTTTTTCTTTCAAGCAACCAGGTAACTCCTGAGTAGGACAGTGGAGGAAGATAGTGGGTCATTGCTAAACTTTATTGGGTTGTGGCAATACAGTTTCTCAACTGTCCCCCTTTTTTTAAGATTTTATTTATTTAGAGAGAGAGAGAGCGCACAAGCAGGGGGGAGGGGTAGAGGGAGAAGCAGGCTTCCCGCTGAACAGGGATCCTGATGTGGGACTCGATCCCAGGACCCTGGGATCATGACTAGAGCTGAAGACTGAGCCACCCAGGTGCCCATCAGCGGTCCCTTTTATCCCGTTGACTGTCAGTGCTCCAAACATGCCACTGGATGGCTGCCTTCCCTTCAGCCCTAAGAAACTCCATGGGTCCGGTGTGAAGGGAGATGTCACGAGTGAGAGGGTATCATGGTGGCCGCTTCTCAGAACACTAGCACTGCCCTCTGGAATCCTACTGGGCACATTCAACAGACATTGATCAAGCACCCACTATGCATCAGGCCCTTTGATAGGTGTTAGAAAGGAATAAGATAGGGTGCTTACTTTTAAGTGGTTTATACCGTAAAGAGAGCAACAATGTGTACAGAACATACTCTATGCCAGGCATTGTTTTAAATGCTTCACGTATGTTAGTTCATGTGACATTTAGAATGACCCCACGAGGGCAGTATGATGATTATCATCCCTGTTCTAGATGGGGTAACTGAGGCACAGGGAAGTTAAGTAACTTGCTCAGGTATGTAGCCTGTGAGCAGCAGAGCCTGAATCCAGCCCCAGGCAGTTGACTCCAGAGTCCGGGCTCCCTCCCCAGCTCACAGGTCCCTTTGCTCTGATGACCCCAGTGACATCATCTCCTTCATCCTTGTCAACTTTTTCTTCAGGCTGCTCTCTTTCATAACAAGGGTTAGAAAAATAATGTTGCTCAAAGCAAAACAAATAACAGACACCTTTCAATCCAAAAGGCACAAGGCAAAAATCTAAACAAAAATAAAATCACTCATAATCCCATTCTGGTTCTCCTTTTAGTTTATGTCCTTTCAATCTGTGTGATTTGTTATTTTTGTGGAAATCTACGTTTTAAAATCTGCACTTTTCATTGAGGATTGTGTCAGGTTTTCTTTTTCTTTTTCCCACTCTATTCTTTCTTGACATAACTCTAATGACTTAATCGGTTTGAGTGTTTTAAAATCATAGTTACACCAGACATTGACACCAATCTCTTCTTGCTGGGCATTTAGTTACTTCTGACATTTCACTGTCATAGGCCACACGGTCTTGCACATCTTTGTATATACATTTTTTTCATATACGTTTGAAAATTTCCTTAGGTCGTTGGAGGCTTTTAACGTTTGTCGTATTTGGGTGGAGAAAGCAGAATCAGATTTCAGAATCAGGTTCAAAAGGACCATCTAAGTTCTTTTCACTCCTGAAGAGCTGGAAATGGTAACAGTAAGCGTCTGAAGCATGCTGGAAGCCATTCATCTTCCGCTTTTTAGGAGAAATGGGAAAACTTACAATTTGGGCTTTTGGAATTATAGGGCGTCTTCTTCCTGACAAATGGATTCATGATTCTAGCAAGGGTTAACGAAACCAAGATGTAGCTGGTCCGGTTGCCTCTTCTCACCCGTCTTGAAGAATCACCCAGTGGGATGATGGAGAAACGAACACATGAGGATCAGGAAGACACAGAACAGGTTCAACAGGAACTTTGCAGAAGTGGAAATATAGAGAGGCTGACGGGCCAGGAGGGAAAACACAGTGTGAGGTAAACGGGAGGTAAAGGTCCATCAAGCGGCGGGCGATTCCATGGGAAGGGAGCCATTCACAATGGTTGAACACCGACTTCGCAGCTACACAGAGCTGAGTCTGAAGCCTGACTCTCCTTCTGACTTGCTGTGTGATCTCACACAAGTTACTCAATCTTTCTGAGCCTCAGTATCTTCATCTATAAAATGGGCATGTTTTAGTTCCTGCTTCACAAAGTTGTTGTGAGGGTTCACCCAGATTGTGTCAGTAAAAGTTTAACTACTTGTGTGATGGCTGCTTTGTGCAGGGCACTGGACTATTCCGTGTTCATTACGTTTATCAGCATCACCATCACTGCGGGGGAGGGGATCATGTGGTGAGAGGTCAGGGCTTATTAAGCACTGCGGAGGACCCTGCAAACCATTGGGGAAGTTTTGCTTTTTTGGGAAAGACAAGAAAGTAAAGGGTGCCATGTGACATTTATGAGGAATGAATGTTACACTTTATCTTCCTGTAGCACAAAGGAGGATCATCTTGGAATTTCCCGTCTGCTTTCTGAAGCAAACGAGGACAGTTTGGGGGCCTTTGCTAGGGGCCGGTGTCCTCTTCAGCAAGGTGGGCATGACTAGATAGGCTTATGGCTTCTACTTCAACATCCCTCTGGCATTTAAAAAAAAATCACATTTAGAGCTCGCTCTGTATTAAGATTCTTTTGGGTGCTTTCCTAGAAGGGAAAGAAGGGGGGATCTTTATTGGCTCAGGTCCCTGGGATTTCTAGGGATTCAGTGGCTGCAGACAGAGCAGGACCGAGGGCTCAGATGTCCTTGAGATGCTCTTTCCCTTCCCACCTCTTGGCTGGGCTCTCCTGGGTATCTTTGTTTCAGGGACCAACGTGTCCTGCAGCCCGAGGCTTACAGCATCCTCACAGGTCATGATGCCAGCAATAAGAAGTACCTCCTTTCTGCTGCTCCCAGGAAAAGGCCCAGGGAACCGTCTCTTAAGCTGGATTTCGCAGGAGTCACACCCCCATTTCTGGGCTGGCCACCGTAGGAAAGGGTTGTCTGATTGGCCAGGTCTGGGTCCCTGCGTTCACCTCTGCGGAGCCAACGGAAGGGGTGGTTCCCCAAAGAGATGCTGGGAAGACGAAAAGCAAAGAAAAGAGAGCAAAGGAAGGAAGGGAGGGAGGGAGGAAGGAAAAAGGAAGGGAACTATGGGGCTACTACAACCTCCGAAGTATCTCATAATTAGGTGCCTTACACCCGTGCTCTGCAATGCTCAATTCCAGCTTGGTTTATCAAGGACTATTTTCTCGTCTTTTCCACCTCTGCCCCCACATATGTGTGATTTTTAAGTCAAGTGTGCTTTTCATCACCTGAAGCTTCAGCAGCTGCTGGGAAGCCCGCTTCTTTAAGCTTAGGGGGTCATCAGTAGCCTACCAGCCACCCTTTGCCCCTCAACTTCTCCCGCCGACTCTAAAAATACGCAGAGGCACTCGAACAGCGCGGCGCTGTGTGCGCAAGCGCGGGCGCATCCGGCCGGCTCTCTAAACCGCCTTAGCACCCGCGCCGCGGAGAGAGCCTTCGGCTCGCGGGAGGCGCTGTTCTTTATTTTTTACTTTCCGTGCGGCTCACCTATGCTGCTGTTTATGCAGAGGAGAAAGAAAGTGTTATTAATGGAACGGAATTGACTGGAAGAAAGGGAAAGAGGGAGACAGACACCAAACTTGTTCCCACTGTGTTTTTGCAGCTTGCCATAGACCTGAACTAGGATGTGGCAAGAGATCAGACCAGTCCAGGGAGCAGCCAAGATTAGCTGGGATTTAAAATAAAACTCTTTAACAGGAGGTCACCTAGAATAACGCTCACATATGTGAAGAGGCCTGAGACCATATCTGGAGAAGGTTAGTGCTTACAAATGAGCCCCAGGGTCACAACCCAGGGTGGCTTTTCAAAGGCAAAGCAAAAATCAGTCCCCTTTCCGTGGAATTCTTAGGTGCAGTTGAGCCATCCAGGGAATCGAGGTTTTCTTGTTTCAAGGAGGTGTCCCATTCTGTGGAGCCGAGGTGGCTTCATCTGCCCCGTGTCTAACAGTATGGGGACCTGCCTGGCGCTGGTTGTCTTATCAAACCCATGAGCACTTGAGTCTTTTGAAACCTGGCCAAGGGATTAAATGATAACAGTAGATGGGTTATGAAAATATGTGAGTCATTACAGATGTGACCTTTTAAAGATTGCCTGCAGAAATCAGACGTCTCCTTAAGGTAATGAACCTTGTCATTAAGCATGCAAGTAGTCTTTTGCTGTCGGTGCTTAAGTGGAATCTAGTAGATGTCCCTTGTGATGATCATGGAAAGGAGAAAGAAAATACACAGCTTTTTTTTTTTTTTTTTTTTTTTTTTTTACCAACTCTATGGACGTGTGGACTACAGGGAACATTTGTTTTAGCTATTGGGGATTGCCACGCGATGAATAGATTGCCCAGAAGTTGCTCTCAACCAACCTTTCAGTTGGCTGGTTTTATGGCAGGATTCTGGGATTTAAATTAAAAAGTTAAGCCTTGTAGGGTAAGCATGAGTAAGTTCTTGGGACAGAATGCACTCAGCATTGTTTCCATCCATACGTGAGTGGAGGAAGCGTATGTACCCTGGACATATGCTTCTCATTGGAAAATGCGATCAAATGTCTCTCTCTAAACTGGCTCTCCAGGAAAGTCCTTGGCACCTTCTCAAGCCTTAAGTGAAGGCTTCTAAGCTCCCAAATTGCTAGGTGGTCTGTCCCAAGGAACATGTCAGAGGCAGGGACGCCTTGCTCTTTGTGGGTGGGAGTTTGCTCATCCAGGATTCCGTGTCTGCCTTCTTTAAAAAAAACCTGCATTGTTTATTTCAGTGGAATTGCCTAATGTGGCAGAGGCTTTGAATAGTTTTGTGAATCTAGGCAGCTGTAATTGCGGTGTTAGTAATAATAATAGCAGCCGTAACAGGAGCTGACATTTTCTGTGTGCCAGGCTGTTCTCTGTGTCACAGATTCTAACGCACTTAATCCACAAACAGTGGGGTTACAGATTTATCCCTCCATCCCCCGCACCCCCCCCACCCCGCTCCTTCCATGGCTACAATTAGCCAGGTTGGCTATGCACCCTTTCCAAGACCAGCTGTTAACTGCGCCCATCAGACCTGACTTTGAACAGGGTTGGATTGAAGAGAGCCACAGGTTGTGTATTTGTTTGGACACACGCTTGCCTTTTATGCTTTTGGGGGTTTTGTGAGCAGTAAATCCAAAGCACACCATTTATCAGTCCCACGAAGAGATTCCGTTACAGGCAAAGACCCATTTTGTCGTCCCCCCCGCCCCACCCCGGCCCTTCTCAAACACATTTGAAAGGTTCTTATTTTATGCTAAGTGGTTAAACTTCATGGAAAAGAAATGGACTGTTAGAGTTGCTCATAAAGACACAAATGGCCCATGTGAATGGGAAGGGGAAGCTCTTTTGGAGAGAGATTTTTCACAAACCAGACCAGGTGTGTGACAACTTCACACTGCTTCGGGCCAGTCAGCGTTAATGTCCTCCTTTTTTGGCCTTTCCTCTGCCTTTGGTGGAAGATGCGTGATGGGGAGCAGCGAGCTGCTTTATGATTGCGGTCTTCCTAGGAGGCAGCGTCCCCCGAGTGTCTGGTGTGTCATCATCCGGACAGTGTTTCAGAATAATAAGTTCCTGAAGTAATACTGTGCAAAAGCATCAAGTCCCTTCCACTCGAGCCCGCATTTTAGGATCTGGGGACTCTGTCCTTTCCTAAATTCGCATATTGCTTTTCCTTCCAGACTGTGGAATCCTAATCTGGGACTGGAATGTGTTTTGGGGGTGGGAGGCAGTGGTATTACTGATTCTATTTCCAAGTGTGAAACCAGTGGACTCGGGTTGGATTCAGGGGAGCTCGCCTGGTTCGATGTGGCTTTATTCTTCTGACTGAAACTACTAAGGAAACTTTCCTCTGCCCCTGCACAGGTGTTTTTGTTTAGAAATGCCCATGTCATGAAACAGCCTGGGAACCTGGGTTTCTTAAAGAAAAACCCACATTGGAATAAAGGGAAGGGGTGTTTGTAGTTTCCTAGATAATTTAGATCATGTAGGTCTCCAAAAGAGATGACTGAGGTCAAAAATCAAAGAAAACCAGTGGAACAAACAAAACAAAAAAGACCGACCAATAAACAAAAACTACTCTACCTGTTTGGGGCCTAAATGATCTAGATTTGATAAACGTGACAGGCAAAATCAGCTGGACAGGGGCAAAACCTGCATGAATACGCCCGCTCCGGCCTGTCTTTGAGGGTTAATTTCAGGGGTCACTGAGAGGAGGTTCATGTCTCCTTAGCACCTTGATGATTTTTTTTTTTTTTTTTTTTTTTTTTTACCGTGTGAGTCTTCCTTGGATGCAGGATGAAGATCTGGGCTTCCATTCTGGTGCAGCCACTTAGCCTTCTGGTTAGGCAACCTTTCTTTCTTTCTTTTTTTTTTTTTTTTAAGATTTTTATTTATTTATTTATTTGACAGAGAGAGAGAGAGAGAGTTAGCGAGAGCAGGAGCACAAGCAGGGGGAGTGGGAGAGGAAGAAGCAGGCTTCCCGTGGAGCAGAGAGCCCGATGCGGGGCTTGATCCCAGGACCCTGAGATCATGACCTGAGCCAAAGGCAGACCCTTAAGGACTGAGCCACCCAGGCGCCCCTAGGCAACGTTTCTGAGCCAGAGCTGCCTCATTTGCATATGGAGTTGGTAACCATGCCCCTTCGGTATTGATCAGATGGAGCCATGGATGTAGAGCATCTGGTCCGTAGCGTGGAGAGGATTAAATGAGCTAATGCAGGCAGAATGTTTACCGCCTTGCCCTGCACAGAGTTAGCGGGAGCGATGCCTTTGTTTCTCCTTTACCCCGTTGGCTGCCAGCCCTCCTGACCCTCATGAAGACCCTTATGTCTCCCTGGCTTGCCACTTGGTCTGTGTGTGCCAAACGTGCTGCGTTTCTGGAAGCTCACCCCTGCCTGCAAAGTCGTTCCTTCAATCTCCAAGTGATCCAAGCCTTTCCTGGCCAGCAGCCATCGACGTGTGGGGGTCGAATAGATTTGTGGAATAGCATCGCTGAGGATTTGAAGTCCGAGGGAAAGACAATAGAGTCACATCTTAAGGCACATGGAAGTAATCTGTTCTTCTGAAGCCGACCCAGGCTTCTAAATCGAAATGCTGCCAGCTTTTTTGGTTGTTGTTGTTATTCACAATTTAAAACAGATTTGATGTCGAATCAAGATGAATACTTATTCGCATACATAGGTGGAAACAATATAATTACAAAGATCAATGCATTAGTTTCTACTGGGAATGTCCCTGGTTTTGATCCTCCTGTCATTTGAATGTTTTGTTTGTTTTTTCAACACTGAATTTTAAAAAAATTTTTAGATAATTTTAGACTTAAAAGAAGAATTGCAGAAATAAGACAGAAAGTTCCCGGGTGCCCCTTACTTGGCTTCCTGTAATGGTCACATCTCACACAACCATAGAACATTGGTTAAAACCAAGAAATTAACCCTGCTCCGATACAGTTAACTTAGAACTCATTTGGATTTCCCCAGTTTTCCCACTAAGGTCCTCTCTCTGTTCTGGGATCCAATCCAGGGTCCCACATTGCACTTAGTTCTCTGTCTCCTCCCCCAGTGACAGTTGCTTAGGTCTTTCCTTGTCTCTCATGACCTTGACACTTTTGAGGAGGACTGATTGGTTATTTTGTAACATGCCTCTCAATTTGGGATCATCTGATAGTTTCTCCACTCCTAACCTTTTAGTTGACTGTTCTACATATACTTTGTTGTCCAGGCTGGGGATCCAGTGACAAAAATGGAAGTTTCAAGGCCTAAGAAATTATCAACTCATTTCTGAGACCAGCCTGACTGGGTATTATAGATCCTGGAGATTAAGAATATGGTCTCCGGAGCCAGAGGACCCGGGTTCCACTCCTGGTCTGTGACTTACCTGCTTGCTGTGTGACCTTGTGAGTGTGACCTGACCTCTCTGTGCCTTACTGTGTTCGCCTACAAAATGGGAATGATCTAGAACTGACTTCTTAGGGTGTGGGTGAAGACTGAGTGAGTTAAAGCACAAAGCACCCAGAGCAGGGCCTTGCATAGAGGAATCACTGCGCATCTCTTAGCTGTTACCGCTGCTGCGTCCTCGGCAGCCCCACCTCACGAAGTTCGGGGCCAGTGACCTCCTGATGTCACTTCTTGGGCCTGCACGTTCGGGCATGGCTCTGACCACAGTGATGAGTTGGCAGCAAAGCCCTGGGGTTTGGGGGCACAGTCGTCGTGTCCCATCTAGAAAACCTGTTTTCGCTGGGGGGTTGAATCTGGGCTGCCAGGACCACATGGAAGTTCAGTCTCCAGGGCCTCCTGGCCGTGTGCTTGTTGCATCCGGACCCCCTTTCTGTCCTCTGCTTTTCTGTCCCCCTCACCTTGGCGCCCTGTCTTTATCTTGTTCCTCTGAATTGACACAAGGCAGTGAGGCAGGGTGGTTGCACACCCAGCTTCTCTAGAAGGACTGGCTGGGCTTGATTCTCATCCCCATCACTTAAAAATTTACTTAGCTCTCTGTGCTTTATTATTATTATTATTATTGTCCCAAAAAGGGGCTAATGTTAGTAATAATTATTACCGTTGACAGAGGCTTTACTGTCTGTGAGTCACCACTGTAAATGTTACCTTTATTGTTTTATTTAATCCTCATCACACCTGTATGACATAGCTATTAGCATGATCCCATTTTACAGATGAGGAAACTGAGAAGCAGCAAGTTTAAGTGACTGGCCTGAGATCACAGAGCTAAGATGTAGAGCAGTCAGGATTCAAACCCAACCTGGCTTTGGAGCCCAGGTTCTTACGATGCTCTTGGCCACAAGGGGTCTCAGAGGGTTTCTGCGGGGGTTAAATAAGATCATCTATATAAAGCACTTAGTGAAGTGCTGGCTTAGAGTTAATGCTCAGTAAACTTTAGCTATTATTAGTCCCATGATCTGATTTCTGTTCCTGTGGCTCGGGGTTCACATGATTCTGGGATGCAGCTTCTTAGTATTTGTTCACGGACTTGGTGCTCTGCACCTTTGGGCATGGGCACCTGGCCCAGTCTCCAGACCGGTGTACCCCCCGCCCATGCTGCATTGGCCCTACAGCCTAGCAGATGGGGTCACCCACAGCTCTCTACCTTGATACAGCTTAACCTGCAGTCCTCTATTTCTAATCTACTCAGTGTCTGGTGTTTTCACTTCTCTTCCGCTTAGTTTCACTTTGCATCTCCAACCTTTGCTTCTGCTTCTCTGTCCCTGGTTTCGGGCTTCTTCCCCTCCCCCACAGCCTGGCCTCATGCCTGCCCCGGACCAGCTGCTTCCTGTCCCCAGGCTGGGTCCCTGGCATTTGTCGTGTGGCACAGTCTGGGGCAGGTCCTCATGACTGGCACCCCTGGTGGGCCTGCCCAACTCAAGAAGGGGCTCACCCCTCTTATGGAAATGGCAGCACTTGGCTGTGGGCCTCGAGGGCTGAAAGAAGGTATTCAAGGAGAAAAGAGTACAGAAGGATAGCTGCAGGAGGGACAAGGCAGGAGGTGGCCAGCATTTTGTTCCCTGGTCCCGGGAAGCCCTGTCTCTCATTCTGTGACTGGAGGCCCTTCGTGTTCCCCTGGGCTCTGGGCCAGCCACCGTCTGTGGGAGGAGGCCTTCGCCCAGCCCCGGATACAGCTTAGGTGTGCTTCGTTGGGTCCTGGTGCTTCTAGACACGGCAGGCCTGAATCTCTGACCGTGCTGTAAGGCAGGGAGGCGTCCTCAGCAGAGTCCAGATGCTCCAGCCAGACTGCCTGGACTTTCATCCCAGACTCCCAGGTGCTAAATGAACTCAGGCAAGTTCCTGAAATCCTCTCTGCCTCAGTTTCTTCATCTGTATAATGGAGCTTCTAAGGGTACCTACCTCACAAAGTGGGGCCTGAGGCTCTGAATTTGCGTCTCCCAGGTGATGGTTGCTTAAGTGTCCTTTCATTAGCAAGAAGTTGAGCACGTTAAGGTGGCTAGCTGTACTTCTGACCGTCTGATAAAGAATTAAAACTACAAAAGTGATGCCTCGGGCATCGTTGTGATGGCGCCTCTCTGAAAGGCCTTGAGTGAGGTCACAGTCTTCCTTTGCAAAGATTTCTAGGCATCGTTGGCACATGCTCTGATTTGGTGGTACTAAGAAAAACAAGGTCGCAGGTTCAAATTCAGCTTCTCAGGGGACCAGGCTGCTGTGCTTTGCTCCGCAGATGTAGACTGTTACTCAGTAGCCATCGGCCACCGAAGTCGTATAACAGGGCCGGTGAGGGCAAGAGACCAATCCACGGGTAACTGAGGGCTGAGGTTTGGTGACTTTGCCAGAGAGGCCCAGCAAGGCCGTGGTGCGGCCGGACTCAGAGCTGTGTCTGACGGGCTGCAGGATCTGTGCTGTTAATCACTAAGCCACACGTGGTCAGGATCCAGGCAAATGATACTGCCTTACTGCAGGTGGGAGATGGGTGTCCGATGAAATGAGAGCTGGTTCCACGGGGCACAGGAGACAATTGGGGGAGCACTGATGACAAATTCAGTGACATCCCATCATATGGTGAGACGGTCATTTCCTTTTTGAATTCTTCAATCTTTTTTGATTACGACAAGGTTAAAACTGGTGCTGTCGTGTTTTACTGCTGCCCCGAAACCTTTCAACTTCCTTTTAAATTTTGTTTTTAAAGTAGGCTCCATGCCCAGTGTGGAGCCCAACGTGGGGCTTGAACCCACGACCCTGAGATCAAGACCTAGCTGAGATTGAGAGTCGGATGCATAACTGACTGAGCCACCCAGGCGCCCCTCAACTTCCCTTTTAAACAGAGAGAGTGGGCGACCAAAGACTCAGCAAGCAGCACCTAGCTCAAAGTCAATAAAAATGTTTGTGGTCATGTGCATTTTCATAGCCCCCCTTCTATTCATCAGTGCTAACTGGTTTTCCATGGATAGAAGTAATGTAAAAATTCCTCTCAGGATGCATGCGTTTAAGGACAAAGGATCAGTCAGTGTTAAACACTAGTAAGTAATGGAAAGCCGAGATGGTATTCAGATAGGGCAAAAATAGCCTCTGTGTGGCCTCTGTGAGTGACCCGGGCGTGAGAAATGCTGCGACAGACCGTGAGTAGTTTTCAGCCCGATGCATGGTAGCACGTGGTACGTGCTCAATAAATGTCAAGGATAGAGGGAAGGGGGAATGCAGCTCTCGCTTCTGATATGTGAACAGGAGAAAAGAAACGAGCCATTTGTAAAGTGGATGAGACAGTCTTGCCCTTGAGAGTTTGGGTCTGGACTTAGCTTGTTCTCAAGGCCGATGGATCAAGTTGGGGATGGAGAAAATGAAGTTGGCTTTGGTCCTCAGTGAACCACAGAGGCTGAGGGCCGGGAATGGAGCACGGTTCTCAGGGTTGGATCTTGCGTTAAAAATGGGTGGCTCCAGGTGGGATTTCCCCGAGGTTGCCCGGCCACTGTGTGACTAGTGCTTTCATCCGTCTCCAGGCCAGGATCCTCATCTTCACTCTTTTCCCCATGTAGCTACCAGGCCTGAATGGATCTGTGGTAAAACCCGGACAACTCTGGGTCCAATCTGCCAGTCTCTAGGTGCTCACCACTTCCTGGCCCTGTACAAGGCACCACGAGTTACAGAGAAAGAGAAAAAAGTAAATAATCATCTCCAAGTTCAAGGTGACAAGGCTATGCTGTACAATTTTGCCCTCAGACAGGTATCATTTGGAAGGTATGTAGCCTGGGTCTCCTATGATAGAGTCAGTCAAAAAGGTCCCCCAGGAGTGACGAACCCTGTATCAGTCAGCTCTCACCAGGTTATGCTTCTGTAACAACAAGCCCCAAATCTCTGTGGCTTACAACCACAAAATCTGTTTCTTGCTTCTGTTACATTTGGTTGCAGGACACCTGTTGCGGGTGTCCTCCCTGTATCCTCCATGTGGGACCCTGGTGGAAGAAGAAGCCCCCATCTGGGTCATGTCTCTCTTGTAGCAGAGTGGGGAGAAGAGCAATGACAGGACTATGGCAAGGTTCTCTATGCTGCTTCTGGGAGGAATCACGTGTTACTTCTATTCTGTGTTGGTCCAGGTTCCTAGTAGAAGATTCTAGATCTTCTATTTGGGAGGTGCAGGAAACATCGGTAAGGAAGTGGGGAAGTGGAAGGCAGCCAGCAGAAGGTGGGTTATCAAGTCTGCTACCAGTGTGGGCAACTCCTGTTTAATCCCATGGGGAAATTCACAGAGATGGGACAAATCACATGCTCAAAGCTGTCCTCTTGAGGAACAAGGGAGCTGGTATATTTACACATCCAAACCTGCCCATCATTGGCTGAAGGCTACTCCTGGGGGCTTTAATTGCCTAGCACTTCTGGCCTGTGTGGGGGCAGAGTAGCCTGCTAGCTTCTGAGAAAGCCCAAAGGCAGAGACACAGCAGCTGGCAGGTGGAAGGTGCTGGACTGAGAGAGGTGGGTGGGGCCACCCAGAGCATCTGCCATATGCTGTTGTGCCATTGGCCAAAGGTAGCTGCAAGGCAAAGCGTGTCTTTAGGGATGAGGGAAGTATAATCTTCCTGCAGAGGTGCTGCAAATATCTGGGGACCAAAGCACAAGTTGCTATAGGTCCTGAGCCCTGTGTAGGAATTGCAGTAAACTCTTTAGTCAATAGTGTGGGTGAAGCCTAACTGAGAGCTACCGGGTAGACCAGTGGCCTGACTTAAGCACCAATGACATCTTGGGCTGGATAATTCTTTGCCGTGGAGGGGCTGCCCTGTGCATTGTGGGATATTTAGCAGCATTGTGGCCTGTGCCCACGAGATTCTGGTAACATCTCCCACCTCTAGTTGTGACAACCAAAAATGTCGCTAGACATTACCAAATGTCCCCTAGGGTGCAAAATCATCCCTGTGGAGACCCACTGATGTAGATCATATATGCATTGCTAGTTCCCAAAGAATTGAAATAAATTGTAGGTGCCTGGATGGAGTTGCTCACAGCCTAATGGAGGACCTTGTGTTGCAACAGTTTGAAATACATAAAGAAAACAGAAATAGTGCAGGAGTGGGAAGCATCTATGCTGTTGAGGGGAGGGGATGGTCAGGGAAGGCTGTACAGAGTCAGAGATAGCTAAGAAAGGTTTTTTTTTTTTTTTAATATTTATTTATTTGAGGGAAAGAGAGAGCGTGCGAGGGGTGGGGAGCAGAAGGGGAGGGACAAGCAGACGCCGTGATGAGCATGGAGCCTGACGTGGGGCTCGATCTCACGACCCTGAGATCATGACCCGAGCAGAAATCAAGAGTCAGAGGCTCAATCGACTGAGCCACCCTGGCGCCTCCTAAGCAAGGTTTTGAAGGATGAAGAATTTTCCGGATGAGTGATCCCCATATGTGGAAGTTAAATACAGTCTGATGATCGGAGTGACTTGGGAATGCCGTAACGGCTGCTGGGAAGTGCTGAGCACAGGGTCTTCTCACACTCGGAAAGACTGGGCTGCAGCACTGTAGTTAAACCAGCTTACCATGCGCTCGATTGTGTGCAAGGAGCAATGCCAAGGGCTTTGGGGGCTCTTAGGGGAGGTGCTCAAATGGCACGGATACAGCTCCCTCTCAGAGTGACCAGAAATGCCTTTGCTCTATTATCTCGGTCAAGAGAGAAGGCCAGGTATTTCTAGTCTCCCTCGGTTTCATTTCCTGTCCCATCCACTGTGCTGCTCGCAGCTCAGTATCGTGCAAAGAAATTGGACACGCTTTCATTACTTAACCTCTCTGCCTCAGTTTCTGCACCAGTTACGTGGGGACCAGCAGGTTCTCTCTCTTGCCAGCCTCACGGTCTGGCACTAACCAGACAATAAAATTACACAGCATTGCTCGTGAGTTCAGACGGATCTGGTCTCAGTCCTGCTGTGCCATCTGCTGGGTGGGGATGTCTCTGACTCCATTTTCTCATTTTCCCACCTGTAAAATGGGTATAATACTCACCTCATGGGATTGTCTGGAGGACCCAACCGTGCTATGCCTACAAGCTCTCAGGCCTGCTCCTGGCACACAATAAGCATAAATTACAGTCATTACCATAAATGTTATAAAATAGATTGAATTTGCAGAATAGCTCACTTCTATCAAGTGCATGTTATGCTCCAGGCACCATCGGACATAGGTGCCTGGATATATTAACCTGTGAGTACTACGGATACTGTGATTATCTCCATTTTGCATATGGGGAAACTGAGGCACAGAGACATATGTACGGTTTGTGAGTGGTACTCAAATACCAGTAGACCGAGCAAGTAATTGCTTTGCTGGATTGTTTAGTACCTGGCGTTTCCCTGTCACTTTTTGAAAAGAAATCAAGGGTTTAGCTGTCGAGTTGCTTTTACCAGATTATTGGAGCCAGTGTAGCCGATTCCTGGGTAAATGAACTTTTCTCCCCGTTGGCCGAAGGTCCTTAACACACTCGCAGAATATTAAGAAGAAGATGGTGAGCAGAGATTTATTTTTAACCACAGTATCTGAGCTGGCTTCCCAGGGCGAGTCTACTTGGGTAAATGATGAATCACCCCCAACTGACCCCTCCCAGAAATGTCTGTGAGAGCAACACAAAGGGAACTTTCAGCTGCTTGCCTCCCCCCACGGCCCCCACCCATGGCCCACCCCCGGGCGATCGAGGGGCTGGTGGACAGCCTCTTGGCCACCAGCTCCAGAACAGCAGGGGGCTTGTCTCTCCCTTTGTGTCAGGGTCACATATGGTGTTCTTGGTGTTGGAGGGAGCAGAATCCAGCCTCCATAGACAGAGCAGCAGCGAGGGCAAATAGCGCAGGGCCCGGTGGCCCCAGTGTCCGAGGGCCGGGCTCTCTCTGCCTGTGCCCTGTGCTTGCTGAGCCCTCGGCCCTGACGGCTTCTCTTTGCAGGAGGAGCACACAGAACTCCGGGAGGACGCAGCTCTGCCTCCTGGTCCCGTCCTAGGAGTCGGGGAATGAAAGGTGTGGATGCTCCTCTTGTTCAAAGCACCTACTGAGTGCAGAGACGATGACGGGTTTCTCCCCTCTTCGGCTTGGGCCCCGTGTCCTGGGGCATCTTGCTGTCCTTCTGGAGGCCTCATTCTGGAAGGTGGAGATCATACTGAGGCCTCATCTGGAAGGTGGAGATCATACCTCCGTGCAGAGCGTTGCTGGAAGCCCTCAGCCTGGAGCACTGGCTGGTGGAGTGCCCTGAGGGCGAGTTCTTCTGTTGGTCACCTTGAGGTAGAGTAGAGATCTGTGGGAGATGCCCCTGTGGGGACTGGCGTGCTGGGGTCCCACCGCCTGAAAGCGATCCTAAAGCACCCTCTGGTCCTGGGTCCCGAATCTGTCTGAAACCCTCTGATGAGCCCCCTATTTTACAAATAGTGAAAACTCTTGGCAACCCAGAAGAAGAGGCCTCTGTAGCAGCTTTGCTGTCATGAGTGTGTCCCAGGCTCCAGCTGGGTCCCCTTCCTCGCTGCCAGGGAGCAGCCCGTGGCCTGCCTCCCCCTCAGACATCCACGGGGCTGCAGCAACCTCAGAACATTCCGAGGCAGAATGTGAGTGCTGTGCCAGCTGCGCCTGACTAATGGAGTGGCTGGTTGTTTGCTCGTCGTGACACCCCAAAGATGGTTGTACCCGCCATGCCTCAGCCACGCCCACCCCTGCCTCCTCCCCTTCTCATCCCTTCTCTCATATTCGTGCCTCATGTACATCTCTACAGAGGTAGTGAACTCCTCCGGGGAGAGGCAGGGTGGTACGGCGGTCATGGGCACGGGCTCAGGGTGTGAATCCCAGCTCTGCCATTGAGCTACTGTGTGAACTTGGGCAAGTTACCCAGCCTCTCTGGGCCTTCTGGTCTCGAGATGGGAGTCATGGTAGTGCCTGCCCTCTGGAGTTGGTGAAGGATTTAAACAAGTAACACATGTAAAGCCCTTCAAATGGGCCCGGCACATGCTGAGTCCTCCATGAAGGTCAGCTGGTATTAATATCCCACAGTGACAAATGTTGCCAAGAGAGGATGTAGGTGTGGCAAGTAGAAGGACTTCAACATAGTAGTCCAGCCACCGAGGAGAGTTGAGATCTTGCTGTGGAGGTGCCATGGATTCTACTGGTAACTCTCAATAGCAAAGTTGCTCGGAGGACAGTAAAGGCTCATAAAGCCAATAACTGTTTTGCCTAAGAAATATTTGTGGGACAGGGCACCTGGGTGGCTCAGTTGGTTGAATAGCTGACTCTTGATCTCGGCTCAGGTCTTGATCTCAAGGTCGTGAGTTCAAGTCCTACGTTGGGCTCCATGCTGGGTGTGGAGCCTACTTTAAAAAAAATAAAAATATTTGTGGGACGAATCAATAATGATAATAAATAATAATAGTTACCATGTGTTGCATACTGTTACATGTATGTTGACTGATTTAATTTTCACAACAATCCTATGAGATATTATTATTATTACTATTATTATCCCTCTTTATGAATGACATATTTGAGGCTCAGAGTTGTTAAGCAATCTGCCCAGCACCACCTAGCTCATGAGTGGTAGAAATGGAATTGAGAAATGGCGCTCTTGTCTGTGGATGCCATTGAAGGTGACTTGGGGACTGGTGTTCAAATTTATCTCAAAACAGTAAGTTGACCTTTCATTTTACATTTAATTAGAAAACAAAACAGAGATCCCTCAACAAAACCCATGAATAAATTAAGCTCTAGAACATTTAGAATTTAAGCATAGAGAAAGGATTGGAAGCCCAGAACATCTCTGGACCTTAAAAGGAGCGGGTTTCTTTCATTTACATTGGCAACTAGAAGTTAAAGACACAGTACTTTGATGGGTCTGGGTTAAACATCCGGGAGCAAGGCTGCCAGGGATGAAGGGGTTAATGACCACAGGTGGCTGCAAGGCTGGAAGATGGAGGAGAGGAGGTAGGGGCCGAGAGAGGGTTAGAGGGTAGTCCGGTAAGGTAACTGAGTGACTGGCTCAGGGCCCTCTGGGTGATCAGCTGGGAGAGCCACGTGGAAACCGCTGTAGTTCTTGCTTAAGGAGAGGAAAGGGACATCCAAGAGCCAAGAGAATCCTGATGAGGTCTTTGACTCCCATAATTACACAACGTTCAAACAAACACTTAGCAACCTTGAGCTTTCCAGCCAATTGACAACAGTCAGTAGGACAGTGTGTTACTTCTTTGACATCAGAACGCTGGCTAGGTAAACTATAAAGCACCTGACAGGTTTTCCTCGTAGGTACAGCAGGACCGGGATGGAAGACAGAGCTCGCTATGGCACTAGGTGGTCAGTGGGTTCCTGGAGAAGAGAGGATGGTCAGGTCAGAAGTCTTGGGTAGGGTGCGGGTGGGCAGGGAGGGGCGATGACAAGGAAGGAATCACTATATTCCTGGAGAAAAAGGAGAAATGGAAAGGTGGAACAACAGGTTATTATAAAACACTCATTGGAGCCTCCTTTAATATGATAGTTAGCAAGGACACCTGCTTTTCCCAGGGGCTGAAGTAATGTGAGCTTCCTCTCTCCAACCAGCTTCTCTCTAGAAATGGCATTTCAGAGAAAGGAGGAGGAAAAATTGGGAAGCGAATTGATTTATCACAAAAACAACTGGCTCTGAAAGGACTCAGGATGGTGAATAAAATGCACAGGTCCTTGCACCCCCGTGCCCAGTAATGAACCAGGCACTAGTCTGCTTCTCGGTGAATATGTATTGAACGAGTCAATGAATAAATACATGATAGTTGTATCTTCCCATATAGAATTTCCCCCCTTGAAACCACTTGTTTAAATAACACATGGATGAGATGTGGGGAAAGTTGTATCTTTTACCAAAACAATCATCTCTGATTGCATCTTGAAGAACTTCAGCACCCAGGAGACCTCATCCTTAATGAGTATGTCTTCTGCATTCAACCCCAGACTCTTTCTAGAGGTTCTAATGGTGGTCCTGTCTTCAGCAATTACTGCTGAAGAAACTGGTCCAGATAAAAATCCATGAATCCCAACTCTGCCATTTCTCCGCTTGCGAAGCTGTATTTCCACTTGCAAGTACAGAATAATGTGAATGACTTCATTAAGATTGTATTGTCAGTGGGTTAACCCTGCTGCAAAAGCTCTTGGGTCCAAATATTCAAATCAAAAGTACACGCGATTGTGCACTGTTACTGGTACTTGGTGTGGTGGGAAAGCCAGTGGGCTTGGTTTGCGTGGCAGGAAGGTACTTTCTGATATTGCTAAACACATAAGGTATTTGGTGCAACATTCTGCCCTGTGATCCTGGTGTTTCTCCTTCTTGCAGCACAGAATGTAGGTGTTACAAAGACCACCAGCTCCTCTTGATGTTTCTTCCCTTCAAATTTTTCCTGTTTTCCTCCAGAATTGGAAAGAAAATGGCTGACGATCATTCTCATCTATTGAATATAAGTTCTATATGCTCATTGCAGAGAATTGCTAAAATATTTAAAAGTATAAGTAAGGAAAAAAATCACCTGTCATTCCATGAACCAGAGGTCGTCACTATTAAAATGTGTTGCCTTGTGGTCATAATATATGACTATATGTATTTGAGATCTTGCTATATACCTTCATCCCTTATATCTGCTTTTGAGGCTGCCAACCCCTTCTTTGTTAAAGAAAAAGGAACTTAAATTACTTTCCTATGAATTCTTGTTCTAAACTCCCTTCTTAGGTCCACTCTTACATCGTGTAGGACCTGCTTTGTGCCCAGCTTCATGGATATGCACTCGGTTGCCATATGGGAATATAGATGAGAAATTACGTCTTTTAATATCTCTGTTCTATTTTACCATCGCCGTGGCGTCATTTGCTTAACCTTTTGCAGTGATTGAACTGGGTTGTTTCCACTGTCTGTGTTTTATAGTAGCGCTGCAAATGACCATCTCTGTCTGAACTGAATTTATTTTTCTTGGAGCTTGTTCCATGCACCGTGTTCCCAAAATGGGCTGACCAATTCCGTGAACAGAAAGGTTTAAAATATTTGTTACCTGTTTCCGGAATGACTAAATCCAAGCTAATATAGGTGCTCGGGCCCACTCGTGGCGGGGGTGATATTTACCAGGGATTATTATGGGAACCAGTCATTTGTCTTCTAACTTTATGTTTGAGACTCACATTTACTCACAAAGCACGAGACTATTGAAATTCTTATTGTGCTCCTAACTGGTGATTTTTAATGGGGAGAGGGGGAAAAAGGCCCAATCCTGCCCCCTTTGGGGGTACAGTGTAGTGGGGGACAGTGGACATTAATCCATCACACAGATGGATTAGGGCAATTAGACTTGGTCTCTTAGGTCAGGGAGGCTTCCCGGAGGAAGCAATGTTGGAGCTCAGATCCAAGCAGATGTTGGTGAGGTGGGGGGAAGGGGGCGATGGCTTCTGTGCATTTGTACACATGGCTGGAGGAGTGCAAGCCACTGTAGTAAAGAGATAAGTGAACACAATGTTTGTGCAGCTTCATCTGTTCCACCAGAAGGTTCTTAGCTGCTTTTCCTCCATCCCAAATCAGCCTCGGTTGTAAGCTCCCCAAACAATTTAATAGTAGTTTTTAAAGTGAAAAGAGAAACACCATGCATCCCAATTACAGAAATTTAAAAATGTTAAAAAAAATAAAAGCATATCTTAGAAGCAAGGAAGTAAAGTACCTAAATTCAAGTGTCAGTCTGGAAATTTCACAAATCCTCCAGCTTAGCCGCTAGGCTCCTATCGTCCTTAGTGATTTAAGTGAAACCAGCTTGAAGCCCCATCTCGCATTCAGAGAGCCTCAGAGCATCTCTTCCCCTTCCCAGGGATCTCTGGCAGCCTGCATTTCTCCAAGGCACCTCCATGCAGAAGCCCACCTCTGCTGCCTTCTTGCTCTCCACAACATCGCCTTCTGTTCGGGCTGCTTTCCACCCCCCCACCCCGCCCCCATGCTCCCCGGGAGCATTTTGATCCCCCCCTTCCCCCGGGCCCCAGCCCCAAGGCTGCAGATGCCGCAGAGGTGGCCCACGTTGCCGAAGGTTCCAGCGGCGAAGGAACAGGGGTGGCTCAAACGGCTGAACAAACCAGCCAGTGGAGTATGATGGAATGTGGGGCATTGCTGTTCTTGGGGAAAGACAGCACAGTCGAGCCATTAAGAACAAAGTTTGTGCAGTCGGGCCGAGATTTTCAAAGCCCGGCTCTGCTACTTACTATGTCACTTTGGACAGACCACTTCACTTTTGGTGCCTCAGTTGCTTCCTCGTCGAATGGGGATACGAGTAGTACCTACCCGACAGGAATGTTGAACGTCTAGAGGACGGTGCTTGGAAGGATGCCTGGAGTAAGGGCTTTGTAAATGTGAGCTGTCATTACTATCAACGTTATTATTATTGCTGTTAGTATTGTTGAAGCTCCCTTGGCCACTTCTCCCCCCTGGGATAGCCTTCATTGGCCATCATTTCACTCCATGGACTCCCCTCTGCACGGATAGGACCTCTTGCTCCCTGCTCAAACCCCTCCCTCCGCTTCTCCCCCCTCCCCCCAATTCCCATTTATTTTTCCTGCGGTGCAGTTTATCTCCCACATTAGCTCACCCCCAACCACCTCACCTAATCCGTGTAGTGAAATGTGTCCATTAAGGTGCATTACACAACAAGGGCAGCTTGCTCCCTCTGCCTGGTCCCCCACATGCCGAGACATTTCATAGCCCTAGCTGGGTGGGGGGGGCAATACTAGGAGGAGCGACGGTGCCAGTCCTTTAGAGAAATGAGCGGGAGCCCGGCTGGTCCCTCGGGAGGCAGGACTGGAGTGGCTTCTAGAAAGACAGGCTTGGCACCAGGACAGGATGAAAATGCCTCCTCTCTGTGACCTCTGAGGCTCGGCCAAGGCAGGAGTGGATAAAGAGCTAACCTGTCCCGCCTGCCGGCCAAAAATAGGCTGACTGCGTCACAGAGCTTTCAGTAATTAAACCTTCCCTCTGCAGAAGGCCATGCTCGGACTGGAAAGGCGCCATGGACGGGTTAAGGTAATTCATTCCCCACGCTGACATTCCCTCAGCATCAGAAGCAGGCTTGAAACCTGAGTCGTGGTAGACGAAGGTGGAAATTCATAACCAGGGCACGATGTGTGAGCTGCGAGGTGGGGGGATCTGTGCCAATGATGTGACTTACAGAGGAAGTCGTTCTTTGTCTTTACTCTGAGTCATGTAGACTTTTTTTGGGTGGGGGAGGGAGGTCTATCAGCTTATTTTTGTAACTATTCTGATTTCTTATTATAAAGGTTAATTCATGTTTGTTGTAGAAAGTTTGAACATAAAGGAAAAAATCCATAAGGAAATAAAAGCCATCCCTCATTCTACCCCATGACAAACAGCCACTGGGGACCTTTTGTGTCCTTTTCTTTTTCTTTTTTTTTGCATCTTGAGGCAATGCACAATTTTTCTAAAATTGGACAATGTTCATAAAGTTTGTGTCTTGGTTTTTAAATGTACACACAAGGTACTCACAATGATCTTCTATCTCATGAGGTCACTAAGTGTTACTCACAGACCAGACCGTTTTTAGCTTACTCACCTCGTGGCCAGGGCCGAGTGGGGCGGAATGGCTGGCCCACGTGTCCATGTTGGTAGGAAAATGTGCTGGTCTGGAGCGTTCTTCAGACAGACTCCCCAGTCCCAGCAGGAACCGATGTGCTGGGAGGCTGGAGATGTGGTGGTCACTCCGGCAGGTGGAGAGGGAGTGCGAAGTTGCACTGGCTTCCCTGGGAAAGCCTTACACAGTGAGTAGAGCCTGGCCTCCTGAGCAAAGTGTTTCTGGTTTGCATTCTGTCTCTGCCACTAACCGGTTGCCTGACTTTGATTAACCTCCCCTCCCCTCTAAACCTCAGTTTTCCCATCTATAAAATGGAACTAATGCTAACATCTATTTCACTGGGTTACTGAAAGACAGTGCCTGACTCTGAGTCAAGTACTCAATAAGTGTTAGCGATCATTTGTATATTATTATGATTAATTTCTCAAATGAGGACCGGATCCGCTGATTGCATTGTATGACCGTGGGCAGATAGGTTCACTCAGTAAGAATAGATCTCTAAAAGGAAATAGAAATGTTGGCAGGCTTTAGTATGGTTTCCCAGAGAGGTGGTAGGTTCAAGATCTAGGATGGTCAAAAGAATGGAATCTTGAAGCTCTTTCCATTACCGTTTCCAGGTCATGAGTTTGAGGGGGCCTCCAAAGCCTGGTAGGAGGTCACTCACCCCAAGGTCTGGATCCAGACCAGATAGAGACTCCAGCTCCGGCCAGGCCTCATCCCCATCAGGCTTGACAGGGCAGCTAAGAGTATTGGAATAAATCATCAAAAGGTTTGCTGCTTCAGCCAAGCTTTTTAGAGTACTAAATAAAAAAGCTGGAATAAAATCTTATCTTGGTGTGCATTTCTTGGAAGGATCTCCAGGTGCCTGGGGTTGAGGCCTGGCTCAGGTCAGGAGCTGGGAAGTGGCTGAGGTGATTTGTTGGAGAGCCAGCCCTGCATTCCCTGTAGGACTTTGGGTGACTTTCTTTCTTTGCTTTCTCTCTCCATCTGGGATGAACATTCGTACCTTTGGGGCTATGAGGATTAGAAGAGGTGGAGTCTGTGATGGGGATAGCACCATGCTGGACTCACTGCATGCTCAAGAAAAGTCAGTACTACCTTCCACCCCCCACATCCTGCAAGATAAGAGCAAGGTAGAAGAGAGTTTCTCTTGGTGGTTTCATCTACAAATAAGGAACTGGAACAAGAAGAGCTCAGGAGACTTAAAGCCCTGCTCAGTCTCTGGGAGATGTCCTCTTATCATCTGAATCAGTGTGCATTTCCTAACAACCAGTAGTGAGCCTCTAGTATTTCCTGGAACATCTTGGCAGATAGCTGTTGAGTTGATACCTTGAGCTGGGCACTGTGCGGAGCCCATCACCGTACTGATCCCGTTCAGGGTTTCATCTCCCAGAGGACAGGAACTGAGGCTCAGACATTAGGAAACTCACCCCAGGTTTCTTAGCTGGTAAATGGCGGAGCTGGGATTTGAACCCAGGCCTCTCTGCCTCTAGAGCCCATGTTCATGACCATCCCAGGTATGTGGATCTCTACCTATATAGGATTTCTGCCCCCTGCTGGAAAAGATAATGTGCAAAACAGACTAGAATGGCCTTTTCAGCTGCTAAATTGTGAGCCCCTGAGCCCAAGGACTGTATGTTACCCTCTCTGTCTCCTCCTAGGCAGGCAGCAGATAGGAAATTGTGGAAATCTAAGCATCTGGGTCAGGCCTCCTTTAAAATACAGATGTCCTATGAGGAGTAAGTGCATTAGGAACTTTCCTTGCTATGGAGACTTGAGGGCTTCCCCGGTCCCTGGGTGGCTGTCTGGAGTGAAGGGCACTGGAAATCTAGGAGGGAAAGGCCTTGCCCCTCTTTATTTTCCCACAAAGGGGAGGGAGAAAGAGGAGCTCACATGAGGCGGGCTGCTCCACAGGCTTCACAAGAAAGAGCCACCTGAATACTTGATTTCCAGGCCCTGGGCATTTGCCAGACAAAGTCTGGTGGTCTGTAGACCACATAAAGAACCCATGTTTCTAAGGACTCGTGGACAATTGCTGCTTCATCCATCTTTTCCTTTTATTTCTTGTTCCTGGTGGCCTGTGGGCCTTTGATTCCTTCCTAATTCTCCCTTTTCATGTGGCCTTGGCTTTTATTTTATTTTGAGAGAGAGAGAGCGCACGCACGCGCATGTGTGTAAGTGGCGGGGGAGGGGCAGAGGGAGAGAGACTCCTAAGCAGGCTTCACGCTCAGTATGGAGCCCAACGCGGGGCTCCATCTGATCTCAGGACCCCTGAGGTCATGACCTGAGCCGAAATCAAGAGTCAGATGCTTAACCGACTGAGCCACCCAGGCGCCCTTGGCCTTGGCTTTTAATCTTTATTTTCATCTATGTGACCCATCCCTTAGTTCAGGCCTCATACTGGGCCCCCCGGGCTCCTGCATACCTCCCATGTCGTGGACGTGGCTCTAACCTCGCTCCCTGCAGCTCCCAGACTCGCCTCCCATGGATGTTCCTCCTGTTTCTCAACTTTGCCTTTCCCTTCCTGCCTGTGAGCTGTGTTCTCCATTTCTTCTGCCCGATGCCCCTGCTCCCCTTCTCTCTCCCTATTAAAAGTCTGCCTCCAGTTTCCAGACTCTGCATACGTGCTTCTCCTTTGTGACTCTGTCCTAAACTTTTCCCTGAATCTCTTTGTCTTCATAGCTCCAGTAGCAGTGATGTTGGTTCCTTTGGCAATTTTGTGTCTCCCCTCATCCCCTCTTAGGGCGTTATTCACTTCTAGCACCATAACTTCTCACCTGTTTGCCCTCCTCCCCATCTGTTCCGGAGTTTTTAAAATGCAGTGTTTCTGTCTTATCCACTGAGTATCTGCTCCATGCAGAGCACCTGGCTGAGTTTTGAGGGACACCAAGAGGAATATTAGGTCTGCTTATCATCAGTACTCGAGGGGAGACCCTCAGAGTGAGAGTCCATTGGCCCAGCCCAATTCTAGATGGTTCTTTCAGCAACCCCAAGAGCAGCCAGGCCAGGCATGCTTCTGTTTTTTTGTATCCCACGTCTCCTTTTTGTAAAAGCAGATGCCTGAGGAGTGCTTTGGCATCCGCCTGGGTTCACAGGCCCGCTCCTAGCGAGGCTCAGCGCATACATTCCAGAATCCATTGGCTGTGTTAGTAACAACGCCTCCTGTGGAGCCCTGCTGGGACACAGATGGGGCCCAGACCTGTCACCGGGACTTTGGCACAGGGCAGGGTCAGGATGGAGGGCTGGCTTCAAAGGAAGATGTCCTTCCTGCCGCTTCTGCATTCCAAAAGCTCACGGCATCTGGCTCCTTTGTCGTCACTTTTCTCGGGAACAAATGAGTTTGATCATTCGCTTAACAAACATTTGCCGAGTATCGTAATCTCTGTTTACTCAGTGACCACCTGGCACGGCGCCTGGCACAGAAATAAGTACGACCGTCTCTAGTCCACGTGAGTCCGCATCAAAATAAAATCAGTGCAAATTACTGAAAGCAGGGATGGCAAATACAGGCGCCAATGTGGCCATTCCTCAGTTTTGTGCCCATGGCAGATTTTGCTAATTAATCATAGAACTCGTTCACTTTGAATCTGGATTCAGCTTCAGAATCCATCTTAACCCATTGCTTGGGGCAGCCAGCATTTGTGGATTGGACTGTGCCCATGAGACGCAAGTGGCTTGGAACCACTCTTGTCTTCACGGTCATGGACAGGCCACTGAGATAGAGGGAAGGGGGCTCAGGAGAGCCAGTGCCTTGAGTGGCCGCATCTGGCCAGAGCAGACTGCAAGACCCCTTGAGTGGGGGTGCTTGAAAGTAACAGTGCTGTGGGGAAGCTCCCTAGCATTGCTCCTGGGGACCCCTTCATGCCCCTCTTGCTCCCTCATGGTGTTCTCCTGAGTTTCTGAGGCTTCTTCTTCCTCCTTCCCCACAGAAGTAGCTGTTAGGCAAGATTCAACTCTCCTCCCCCTTAGGATTTTTTTCCTTGCCCGTTCCGTCGGGTGGAGAGCTAAGTGGAGTGTTAACCCTCAAGTCTCTGTCTTCAGATACATCTTTTTCCCATGTCTGGATTCCTTCCTTTGGCCTCGGAGCACCAGATCGGAGCCTCGGAGCACCAGATCGGAGCACCAGATCGGAGCACCCTATGGCCAAGTTTGTCTTTCCGAGCCCCTGTGTGGTCTCCCTTCCTTGCCTGCAGAAGCTGTGTCTGCTGTGGGCACGTGGGCTTCCTCCAGCCTGGGGGCCGGTCGCGTGGAGTCCTGCCCCCATGCCTGGCTCATCCTCGGCTTCTCCCCTCTGCCTTGGCAGGTCTCGTCCAGCCTTCAAGTCTCCGCTGACCAGTCATTTCACCTGGAATTCCCTTCCTGACTTCTCCAGGATTTCAGAAGGGAACCGGGCCACCAGCTTGCGTTCTCACTATCTCACATACTCCGTCATTCAGCGACCACTCAACACTTCCTATGAATCCCCAGTGCATACGATGTGAACCTCTCCTCAAGGAGCCTGTGGTCTGGTCACATTGCTGTTACTAGTTGCTCCTGCTTATATGTCATGTCTCTGCCAATAGACCAGACCCCTGGTGGTCAAGGGCTGGGTGCCAGTCATTGTATCCCCATAGTCCTGTGCATGTACTAGATGCTCAACCCGTCCTGATGAGCTGGAAAGTGGCTTCTTGCTCTGTCTGGTTTGCTGTCAAGTCTGCTGAATATGGAGTCCTCAGACGGAAGGCTCACAAAGGCTTAGAGGGCTGGCAGGAGAAGGAACACCTCACGGAGGCTAAGAGAGGGAACCTTCCCCGCTCTGTGCTAAGAACCTGGGGCAGCAGGAGCTGGGCTAGAAATAGGTGCCTCAGATGGAAAGTAGTCGTGGTTAAAATGCATTAAGAACCTGGGTCAGTGTTCGGATTCTAGCTCCTCAGCTTAATAACTGTGAGACCTGGGGAAGCTCATTTCTCTGTGCCTTAGTTTTCTCATCTGTAAAATGGGTCTTAAAATAATGTCACCCTTATACAGTGGTTATGAGGTTTAAATGAGTAGATGAGTTTAAATGAGTGCAAAGCCCTTTAAAACAGTGCTGGCTGCAAGCATTGGGTATTATTTAGATTTTCTGGGCTTTAACTGATGATTCTCACTTTGTTTTTTTACATCTTTCTGTAAATAAAGTACATATGATTTATGTAATCTGAAAAACATACAACAAAACTCTTTTTTTTTTAGAGACAAGGAAAGAGTCTGGTAGGTAAGGGGGGCTCATAGTTGACCCTGCCAGCCCCTTGCCCTAGCCCCATGCGTGTACTTTTACAAATATTTTATTTATTTATTTGTCAGGGAGAGAGAGAGAGAGAACACAGGCAGGGGGAGTGGCAGGCAGAGGGAGAAGCAGGCTCCCTGCTGAGCAAGGATCCTGATGCGGGGCTCGATCCCAGGACCCTGGGACCATGACCTGAGCCCAAGGTAGACGCTGAGCCACCCAGGCGTCCCTCCCATGTGTGTACTTCTTGGTGCATGGGTGTGGGGGTGCTAAGCTTCCGTGCCCCTCTCCCCTGCCTGTCCCTGTTGATCTTCCACAGTCCCAAGAGCCTCACAGCCGAGACTCCAACCTTCCTGGGTGGTGTCATGATTGGCGCCCAGCGAGTCCTGCAGGAGCATCAGGGAATGAAAGCATCCAGCAGTTCCTCCCCAGAGAAGATGTGATCATCAGACAGTGCGGTAGCAGATGCACGGGCTGGGGTTCCTGGGGCCTGGGCAGTGAGCTCCGAGAGCAGGACGGTGCTGTGCCTCGCCAAGGGGAGAACGGAGAGAGGGCAAGGCTGCGCTTGCAAAAGCAGGAGCAAAGTCCACATGTTTTATGAAGTGTTTTATGGCCAAGCTGCACTTGGAAGCCTGGTACTTAGCAAGAATTATTAGGTGTGACTGTCTTAACACGAGAGTTGGGAGCAGGGCAGGAGACGTCGGCGAGGTAAGCAGCATGGAGTGGGTTAATTGGACTCAGCAGGCTGCTTCAATCGGCCTGTTTATTGTTTTTTTTTTTAAATTACTCCTATTACTTTTTCTTTTTTTTTTTTTTTACTCTTGAGGCATTCTAAACTCAACTTCAAGACACACCAAAACTGATTGTCAGTTACTTGCTCTCTGTCTGAAACAGAGCTGCTAAGCTCAATTGAATGGTTTGATTATCTTACTACCTTTGGGGACTAAAAGTTCTAGGTCACTTCCAATTTGGGGCGTAGGAATCTGATCCAAGCAGGGTGCTAGGGACTCAGGAAGCCCTTACCAGTACTGAGGGAGGGTCAGTGAGCAGCATGTGCTCCTCATGGCCCCACGTTAATTTCTCAGGCCCCCAAACTGAGGGAAGGGCCTCCCATTCTTTTGGAAATTCAGAATCAGCAGATTGTCTAAAGAAGCGGTGTGGTCTCCTTTGTGTCCCTTTTACCCCATGAGGGATGGCAGTCAGGATTCAGCCTTTTGGAGCCACATGCTATGTCTGAAGTAACAATCTTCTATGGTTGGAGTAGAGTAGAGATTCTTAACCAGGGACCACAGATAAAGGGCTTTAGGGGTCTTGAGTTGTAAGGAAATTTTGTCTGCAGATGCATTTTCGGGGGATCATCCTTTAATTCCATGAAGAGCACCCTTGCTTGTGTGCAGATGGTGAGGAGATCCTTCTTGCTGTTTGTAGAATTCACCAGTTTGTTCCTGCCTCAGGGCCTTTGCACTTGCTGTTCCCTCTCTCAGAATACTTTTCTCTAAGCTCCTGTGTGGTCACCCTCACTTTCTTCAGGTACTGATTAAAGGTCACCTTCCTGACCACCTTATATAAAATAGTACCCCATCACTCTCTATCCTATTCACCATCATGTCATGTCATTGTTCTTTATAGAACTTATTGTCATATGACATTAATTCTTTGTTTATTAGCTACTGCCTTTTGTATGTAAGCTTCTGTTGTGTTCACTGCTCTATCCATTGCATCTAGAATAGTGCCAAGTTCAAAGTAGATCCTTGGTAAATATCTACTGAGCAGATGAGTGAATGAGCAAATTTATAACATTGATCATATTTGGGTCTTAGATGTAAAAAAACATTTTTTTTGATGATAAAAGACAAGGGTCTGAGTTCTCAGTGGGGTCACTTCTCGGCCATGTACCTTGGGTCCCAAACATTTGAAGTGCTGTGAAATGATCACTGGGGCACTGCCATCGATGTTTCGGCAGGAGCCTTCTAGAGATTTCACCATGTTGGCACATCTGTCATTCATTTCATCAAACCTTGGATTCACCAGACACCAGATCTTTGTGTGTGTGTGTGAAAATGGAGAGGTCAGCTCCTGGTGCACAGATCTTCATTATTATGAGTTGTTATTACCTCCATGCACAGATAATGGGTTATCCCCATGTGCAGCCGGGGTGCCGCCATTTCTGACACATCAGTGAGCTTTCCGTGACTCATGTGAGGCCTCACAGTATGTCAGAGCAGGGCAATGGTGGAAGTCCCACTTGCAACCTGCAGACCCACCCTAGAATCATTATTATTACATGTTGGAGAAAATGTCCCAGCGGTTGAACTTACATGACCAGGACCAGCTTGGGGCTAGGATTGTCTGATGCATGAACTCTTATGTGAATGGGAGGCAACTGCCTTTTCTCCTGATCAAGGCAAAGTGGAGTTAAGACTAGGAAAAGAGGTTCTGCATTTTCCTCTCATTTTAAAGGAGAGAACAAAAGGTACCACAGTCTTCCTGAAGTACATTCCTTCTGAGAGAAATAAACCCTGGTCTCTTCTGGACAGGTTATTTACTTTGCTTCTTCCTGGACATAAACCTCAGGCTCATTTTGCAGAGTTTATCTTTTGTTACTATCTGCAGCAGGTAAGCTTGGAAGTAAATTCAGCACACAGAGCAATTACCTCCCGGTAACCTCTTTTATAAATGGAAGCTTCTAAGTCTCATCTTTTAAAAAGTTAGTGTTTTCCTGCATTAAAAACAAAACAAAACACTGTCCTCTTCCAAACATTTTAGATGGCCGATTGATCATTTATCAAAAGAAATTTTAATTATACAGTATAATACATGAACATAACATTGTTTTAAAAGTCAAAACCTACAAAAAAAAACCAAAAACCCTACACAAACATAAAAAGACCCCTTATATACCTGACTCTAAAACTCCAATCCCGTTCCCAGAGGTCACCTCTGCAGTTTTTTGCTTCTTCCAGAACTTTTCTCCATGCATTATAAATGCGCATGTGTATGAAGAATTTTTATATATCTATATTTTGGACATTTTTCCGTGTCAGTTCGTACAGAAATGCATCATTGTTTTCAACAGGAACATAGTCTTTCATTGCATCAAAACGTACCCGAATGTAGTCAGCCACCTCCTTACTTGATGGAAGTGAAGTCTCAGTTTTTACTGTTACAAACAGTTCTGCAAAGAATACACATTTTTGTGTACGCACACACACGTCTCTAGGACAGATTTTAAGAAAACTATTTTTGTTGGATCAAAGGGTGTTGCAGACTTTTAATTTTGATGGAAACTACCAAATCGACCCTCCTTCCATCCCGGCCTTACCAAAATAGACTCCTGCATTTAGTTTCCTGTGTCCCTGCCACTCATAGATATGATAATTTTAAGAAAGTTTTACCAATTTGATGTGCAAACATGCTTTTAATTTACTTTGCTCTGATTTCTAAGGTGGTTGAGAATCTTTTTGTACATTGCTGTATGTTGGTGGTATTTTGACATGGTTTCAAACATTTTAGCTAATAGGACTGTTTCAGAAATGCCTCTCCTCCAGGGCAGATATGCAGCCGGTAGTTAAAGTGTTGAAATACTTTCATACTTGTAGGTAAAGTGCCCCTGCCCCGAGTCTCAGTTCTCTGCCTCCTCCCCCTGCATTTCTGGTGCCTTGCCCAGACCTCCCAGCGAGGTAGCAATTAAGAGGTTAATATGCAGCCCTGCAGGTGACCTTCAGGACCCTGCTCTATTGCAAAATCAGCCTCTGTTCCGATTGTATGGCACCCTGATACACCATTTACAAAATATGTCCATGAGTCCCTCCCAGACTTTCAACCAAATGTACTCAAACTGTGTCTTACACATTTTTCATTTTGTGGCCTCCGAGATTCACGGTAACATCCTGCTGGTTTGCTTCTTGAACTGGGCCCTGCTTTGAGTGCCGATTTCCTAGGATTATGCTTACATAATTTCCTTTTGACCTTAGCCTGCACATTGTAATCCGAGAGGGCATGCTGGGGGAATAAGATGACCCTTACGTAACGTATTACGTAAGAGCCGGGGGGACCTGAATCTCACTGGAGCGTCTGCAGAGTTTTCTAAGAAGTCTGAAGGTTCATTCTGACAGAAGTTTATGTTGTCTTTCAGTCAATTGAATTCTTTAAAAAGCATCCTTTATTTCTGAAATAGCCGAAGGGAAGGGGGAAAGAAAGAAGGACAGTGTTGCTCTTACGTGGCAGGCATGTTTTGCAGAAATGCTGGCATCTAATTTAATCTTCTCTACAATCCTCTTTCCTTGTATGGATGAGGAAACAGTCTCGAGGGATCAAAGTGAGTTGCTGAGGTTCATTCAGCTAGAGAGCAGGAGCACTGGGCTATAAAGCCCACCCAGCTTCTGCCTCTGGAATGTATCTGTGCGTGTGTGTATCTGGGGTGGGGGACATGGAGTGACTCAGAATCATCCTGGACAGCCTGCTTTGTGTCCCATTCTCTTCAAGTCTTACACTTTGCCTACTGGCTGCAGTAAGGTCGATGGGGAGCTCAGACCATTCCAAGAACTTCGAGTACCTTGGAGTCCAGGCAGGCTGAGGCCAGCTCTTTGATCTCTGGGCCAGGGAAACCCTGTCCTGTCCCTGGCTGTGTGCAGATGGACCGGAGGCTTTGTGGCTGGAACTTTGGACTCCCTAATGGCACCCTTTCACCTTTCCCTCTGAATTAGGGCGGACCCCAAAGCAACAGGTCTCAGGTAGCGTGTTTGTCTGGCACAAGCTGGGTCCAGTTGCTGCTTCTCTCTGCTTAGGGAAGTGACACGTGAGCAGAGCTCACACCAGGGTGAATGTCTGCTTGGCCAATGTAACAAAGCCTCAGAGGAAAAAGCTTATCCAGGCAGCCCAGGGAAAAGGGGTTCTGGTCATTTAACTTTTAGAGACATTAGAAGATAGATCAAAGAGGGTTGGTTTTTTTTTTTTTTAAAGATTTTTATTTGTTTGAGAGAGATAGAGCAGGAGTGGGGGACGGGGAGAGGGAGAAGCAGACTCCCCAATGAGCAGGGATCCCAATGCCGGGCTTAATCCCAGGACCCCGGGATCATGACCTGAGCCAAAGGCAGATGCTTAACCAACTGAGCCACCCAGGTGCCCCGAGGGGTTTGTTGTTAAATATATTTTTGGGAATTCCCTCTTATTTTTAATCCTTCCATTGAAAAAGTAATAAACACACATGGGAAAACACTCAGACTATGCTAAAGAGTATGCAGTGATCAGTGAATCCCCCTCTCACCTGAGATGCCTACGTACTCATTCTTCTCAGAGGCTACTGCTATTAAGAGTGTCCTGTGGGGCGCCTGGGTGGCTCAGTTGGTTAAGCGACTGCCTTCGGCTCAGGTCATGATCCTGGAGTCCCGGGATCGAGTCCCGCATCGGGCTCCCTGCTCGGCAGGGAGTCTGCTTCGTCCTCTGACCCTAACCCCTCTCATGTGTTCTCTCTCTCTCAAATAAATAAATAAAATCTTTAAAAAAAAAAAAAAAAAAAAAAAAAAGAGTGTCCTGTGATCCTTCCAGAAATATTATCTTTAATCTTTGTATATACAATTATAAGTGTGTACATTTTTGTCTGTATCTATCATCTATCTATCTATCTATCTATCTATCTATCTATCTATCTATCATCATCATCTGTCCATCCATTCTTCTATTTCAACTTATGCTTAACTCTTATGGTTGAAAATCATTCAAAGTTCTCGAGTTCACTCTTTCTTGGTTTAGTGTGTTGGGACCAGTTACACTCCTGACAGAGGGTCTTGCATGTCCCCTAGGATGCCTGTCTGAGGTCTAGTCCTTATTGTAAAGTCCTTCAGCTGGTGAAGGTGTACCATTGAGTCACATACCAACCAAAGACCTTTCTGAGAGACTGGGTTTCCATACCCTGCACTATACTACTTCTCCTGGAGTCTGTCTCTTCAAAGCAGAATGTAAAAAGATTCAGCAGAGGAGGAAAACTATTTTTTCCTCTACCCTTCTAGGTTCTTGACTGAGACCCCCCCCAATAACAAAAAGATTAATAGGAGAAAAACAAATATAATTATGTATGTATGTCCAGGAATCCCACAAAGCTATGAGACCCAAAGGCAGCCAGGCAATTGAGACTTACATACCATCCTGAACTAAAGAAAGAGATGGGTATGGGGCTTCAAAGGGGAGAAAGGTAATAACCAGGAAGAGAAGAGCAAATGTTTGGTAAAAAATATGTTTGCCCTGCTGGGCAGATAAGCCTTTCAGATGAAAATGTTATCTCTGATAGTTCTTTTCCTGGTACAGACCCCCTTTCTAAATTCTTTTAGGCAGTTTAGGGGGAGGTAAAAAGTTTTTCCTGAGTCCATTAGGTCTTGATTGCCTTCAGCTGAAAATAATCCTCATGCCAAAGAGGCATATTTTGGGGTGGCATAATCTGCTCCCCTACAGTGCCCTGTGGGATGGATAGCTCGAGTTAGGTGAGATTTCAAGGAATCAGTGCTTCTTCAAAGGCTGCTCTCATTCATTCCTTACCTGGGTCCTGACCCACAATCCTGCTCCCTGCATTAAGACTGCCAGTTTACATATGTTGATTGCTGGGCAACTGAGTGCTTCAACAGGAGTAGGTCAGTTTTCTCTACAGCACCTTTTTTCCCTGTTAAGTATGGCAAGAATGAAGGGCTGAGAAAAGGCTATGATACCACTTTTCATGATAACTTCCTCCAAATTACCACATGAGGAGCCAGTACTCTGCTAGGCCTTGTCTTGGGATAGTCAGAAGTAGAAAACAGGATGATCCCCAAGGAACTGCCCCCTAGAGAACAGAGATGTGCTTTGAAATGTTCCTTCCTCAAAGACAGGAAAATGACCTGTTGGTTCTGTCCCTGTCCTAACCAGATCTTCTGGAGAGCTCTAGATACTGGTTCCTTCATCTTGCAGAGCTCAATGTAGACCTGGGTCCTAGTCTCTGCCACTCATGACTATGTAATTTTGGGCAGATAAGTCTTAGTGGAGAAAGTGATTATGTCAATTTCAAAGGATTGTTTTGTTTTAGTTGCAGGTGATAGAAGCCTAACTTAATCTGAGAATGTATTGGCTTATTAGCTAAAAAGTCTACCAGTAGCTTCAGGCATAGTTGGATCCAGAGGCTAAAATCTTATCATCATGATGCATTTTTTTTCTCCATCTCTCTTTGTTTTCAAACACAGGCAAGTCATTTCCATGAAGCTTCCTTGGCAGCTCTGAATTTGCATCCTAGTAACTCAGAAATATCAGCAAAAGAGAGCTTTTTGGGGCATCTATTTCCAGCAAAAGCCTTAGGATTGAATCCCACATTCCCACCTCTAAATCTTCATGGTCATGATGATGAAATATCCTGATTCTCCAGGCCTGAGAGGGGCAGTGGGTCAGCTCCACTCAAACCATGGGGTCAGGAGTAGAGGAGGGGAGGTACCCTGAGGGAAGTCAGAAGACTAGAACCAAAAGAGTAATAAATGGATACCAGGTAGGCAAGAGGCTTGCAGTATAGGGACTAAATGAGGTGGGCTAGCACATTTTTTTCTGTAAAGGGCCAGATAACAAATATTTTAGGGTTTCTGCTGCACTTACTTAACTTTGCCCTTGTAGGGCAAAAGCAACCATAGGCAGTAGTGAAATGATGAGCCTGGCTCATTCAGTGTTCTAATAAAACTTTATTTACAAAAATAGGCAGTGGGCTGGATTTGATCCATGGCTCTAGTTTGTTGACCTGTGGTCTAAAAGACAGACTGTACATGCAGAGCATAGAATCATCTTTTCCCACTTATTCCAGAGACTTCAACAAATGACATCTGGCACATATAAAATACTGAACAAATGCCGGCTATTATTATTACTTATGTGGTAAGTAAGGCCAATAACAGTGATAACATTAATGATAATTATAACAACACTAATTGCATAATGAGATATAATGAATTATGAGTAATATGTCATCAAAATTTTCAAGGATTGTTTCTATACTATTAGGGGAGCTTCCACTCTATATACTTAAAGAGCTGGAAAGCACCACAGAGGCATCCAATTCTAATACCTCATTTTACAGACGAATCTTAGGCTCACATAAGAGATGACACAGGTACAAGTTCACATAGCAAACTAGTGATAGTTTTGGGATTTGCAGCTGTTTCCTCCAGCCCTTCTGCAGCCTTGAACCACTCTACCCAATGGACACATGGTGTGCCTGGTACATTTGAGCATACAGGTAGAGTCAGAGCATAAAGATTTGTTGATTTTTGCATCCAAAGTGCATGGTGTGGTGACTTAGGATCGGTATGATTCTAGGCATGTTCTTGAGCCAGTGGAAAGACCTGGTTCTGGACCAGCATGTGTTTTATGACTCATGAGGACTCCCTGCTGCGGGGATGACTCAGATGTCTGTTTTACACAAAGATTACTAAACACCTCTTGCTCCGTTTGAAAACAATGAATAAAATGAATAGTTACTCATTGCCTTACTTACTACCTCTTCGTCACTGTTTCCAATGGCTTAGCTCATTCAGCCATCTAAAAAGAGCATGTCTTCAATTTGCATACTTGTAAAAGGCTTCCTCTCAAATCCCCCATCAGCATGGACAGAGAGAGATGGACCCATGGACACTTTTGTCTACACTCTTTGGGACAGACTCATTGGCCAAATTCTTCATGGTGGATAAAACTCTCATTGGGTTTTGGTTAACCAGCAGTGATACAATGCTCTAGAAGGTGGCTATTTTGGAAGCACGGTTCTTTAGCTTTTTTCCCCCCAAATTTATTTCCAAGTGTTATTACTCAGGGTCACTTACATAAATCAATGAAAAGAAATATTTTCATGAATCAAAACTGTGTCATGGAATCCTCTGGTCTCACGTACCACAGAGACCTCAGTATACAGAATGGAACATTTGGGATTGATTTACCACCTTTTAAAGCCAAAGGTCAGCAAACTTTTCTGCACAGGATCAGATAGTAAATATTTTAGGCTTCTTGGGCCATATGGTGGGCTGTGATTTGCTGAGACCTGCTCTAAACTCCAGTTAGTGATAAAGAGCAGACCAAAAGATGGAGTATTTAAATTGGTTGCCCAGTTACTTGAATGTAGTCTTTAAATGTAGTCTCTTTGGAGTTGGACAGATGTAAGGTTTAGCCCTGTGGTTCTGCTGCTTAGTGGGTGATTTAAGACAGGTTAGTTCCCTGGGGTTCCTTGTCTATAAAATAGAGACAGTAATAATCCCCTTTATAGACTTGTATGGAACCAGCAAAGGAAGTCACTTACCAAAGAGCTGGTATGCTGCCTAAAGATAGTAGTAGAATCAGTACTGTTATTGATAACCAGGCTCAGTGGGTGAAAGGAGATTATCAATAGCATACAATTAAGGAATTGATCTCTCTGGTCACCTTCAAAGGTGGGATGTGCCAAGAAACCTTTTCCATCATCTTCTGCAGGATAAGTCTGGGACCGTACCAGATTTGCTTTGCATCGTTGCAAGGAGCCTCATGCTAAATCATGACAGACCGTCTTTCCTTCTCTGAAAAATAAGGCCTCACATCAGTCAGAGGAAAATCTCAAATTAGAAATCCTTTGCTGAACATTCTCTTCAGCTGTAGAATTAGGCCACATGGCCTGCTCTGGGTCAGGATCATCAATGTCATCTGAGAACAAGTGGTGAGGATTGACTGCAGACCGCAGGAGCTCCGGGACCTCGGCTCATTAGTTCCCAGCGACTTCGTCATATTGCCTCCTGTCATTTTGCAACTCCTGTTGCTAAGGCTGACGTTAGAAAGAGTTTGGCCTGAAGCCACATATGTGTTCAACATCCTTAGGGAATATAGCTTTCAATAACTAAGTTTTTTAGGCATAGATAAAGAAATATAGATATTTTTGAAAAATTATGAACTATGAAGTTGAGGTTGGGTGTGTTGGTGAGACTGGTGAATGACAGGTTTACTCAAGAATGGCAAAATAGGGGCGCCTGGGTGGCTCATTTGGTTGAGCATCTGGCTCTTGATTTCGGCTCCAGTCATGATCTCAGGGTCCTGGGATCAAGCCCCACATCGGGCTCCACACTCAGCGGGGGGTCTGCTTGAGATTCTCTCCCTCTCCCTCTGCCCCTTTGGTTGCTAGCACACTCTCTCTCTCTCTCAAATAAATAAATAAATCTTAAAAAAAAAAGAATGGCAAAATAAAATAATGAAAAGCAGCAACCTCTGCCTTCTACACACACCCACACACATACACACTTTCCCTGGGACAACTCAAGGTGAGGTCCATGATTCAGGAGCTAAGGAACATCTAAGAATGTCATTCTCATGAGGTTCCAGGTTCTCGCAGCCACCATGTTGTCGTGAGAAAGGATTAGGTTTTCAGTAGAGACAGACCGGGATGTGATTCCCACCTTTGCCCTTTCCTAGCTGATTGACAACAGGCAACTTAATCTTGCTTTCTCATCTGTAAAATGACTAATAGCCCCTTCTCATGTGGTATGAAATGTCCATCTTAAGAGATACTGTCTTCCTGACTGTACAGGCTGGCGTCCAAATGACCAAACCTGCACCCCCCACCCCCACTGTAGACTTGTAAAAAACAGACTGAAGTCACTCTCAGCATTTTAACACATGCTAAGTCATTACTCCAGAGAGTTACGATCCTGGAGCCATTGATAACAAGGAGATCTGCTGAGAAGACAATGAAAGCCAGTTCCACCCTCTGTCATCCTCTAGCCAGTCCTGGATTCTCTCTCAGCCACGGCCTCTGCCTGCTCTCGGGCAAGGTAAGATCGCAGGTCACCGGCTTCATGCTTTCACACTTGTCCCCTGGGAAACTTGGCTCCAAGTTGTAAATTATGTGACATCCTTGGTAACGATGTGATTCACTCTGTTGAACCACTCTGTAGCCTGGCAAAGAAATATTCATTCCTTGTTTGGGGATTTTATTGAAACGCACAGGGAAAGCTCCCTTCTATAAATGGGACAGGGCTGCTAACTCAATAGGAGTCAGGAAGGTATGTGAACAAAATTAGGGAGCAGTTCTCTTTCCTTTTAACACTTGAAAAATAACAGTGCAAGCACAATGACAGATGGTATTTGATGCTTGGCCTTGGCGTCAGGGAAGCAATAGGGATTGACGCGGACTGTGGCCAGCTGGAAAGTCCGTGTTCATCTACAGGAGAATCACTTCTCAGTTCTAGCTGATTGTTGCCACTCAGGAATCTAGGTTCTGGGGTATCTAGATATTCCAGTACTTTGGTGTGAAGTCGATTAGCTTTTCAATGTTGTGAAATGATTCAAATGAAAAAACCACCACCATAATGACAACAACAATCTTGCATTACCTTTGACTTTATAAAGCACTTCTACGGACCCCCAGGGAAACCTGGTGGGGAAAAAAATGAAGTTGAAGGGGAAGAAATGGTTGTGTGGACCAATACCTCAAAAATTGTATATGGCAGTTATTGCAACATTCTCCAAGTGGAAAAGCTTGACTTTGTCATCCAAGTTTTATCGCGCAGGAAAGTGGGTAAAGCACTGTTAGTACTTTCAATACAACCTTAAAATGAAGAGCATTGATGTTCAGTTAAAATTTTAAACAATGAACAATTTACTGGCAGTTATCGCTGCACATTAAAAGAGGTTTTAGAATTAATACCCAACTTGTTATCATTAACACTGTTAAAGTTACTACTTATTAAGCTTAGCCATAAAGAAAAAGAATCCTTATGTAAAGGGGAGGAGTAGATTTGGTGACTTCTCTCCATTAATTTTGGGTGTAATGGTATGGGACAAGGTCATAGTTTCTTAGTGGCAGAAGAGACTTTGTGTGAACACTTGCTAAGTAGGGAGGGATGGGGACTGAGACCCACCCTGGGAGCATGCATGAGGGGCAACAGCTGGGCAGCTGTTGGACAGTCCATCAGGCTGTGTTTTGCTGATTGGGCTAAGGAAGTTGGGAATGAAAAAGGAAGTAAAGAGAAAGAGGAGAGACACTTTGGGAGTGTATGAGGAGGAAAAAGAAAAATGCCTACAATGAAATTTTATTATGTGTGTGCCGGGTGGTGTGTGATGTAAAGCCTCTTCCTCTTCTCCCCATCCTGTATTATAGTGATTTCTCAGGACCGGATTGTGGGGTTGGATCTGTTCTCAAATAAAGCACAAAGGGCTGAGTGTGAGCTGAATGCAGCCTCAGGGTAGACAGGGAGAAGGTGGGTGGAGGAAGGAGGCAAGATTGCCCACAGTGGAAAAGCCTGCCACTTCTGTGTTAAGTCAAAGCTCTAGGATATGATGGAGTCCAGGGAACCCATTTCAAGGAACACTACAGATCTTATCCAACCCCTAGTCCCATATTTTGTCCTAGCACTTAATTTGATCTACCAATTTTTACTGAATACATTTAGGTGCCTGGCATTGTACGGGCCACTATATAGCGGATTCAAGCAGAGACAGGGCACGATCTTGCTTTGATGTCATTATTTAAGAGCCAGCTAGAGAAGTCACCCAGTCAGGAAGAAACTACGCTCAGAAATAAATTAAAGATTTTACAAGTTGAGCAAGATTGAGCCTTTCTTCCCAAGCACCTGAGATGAAGGGCACTCACCTCAGTTGCCAGGGAATGGAGTGGTGTTGATGGTTCACGGCAAACATACTGGACCACTTCCTGGGGTGTGGAGGGGAGGTGGGGCTGGAATGCCTTCAGGAAGTGCATAAAAAGTCAGCTGCGGTTACTTTTGGCAAGGTCGTTGGATGACGGTTTGAGCTTTGGGAGACCCCAGGCTAAGGAGTTTCATGCACCCTTTCCTTATGCTTTGTTTGGCTCCTCTCCAAATCCATATCCATATCCATGTGGTGGGGGTGGGGAACCCCTTAGCCAGTGCCTGAGCTGGGCAGTCTCTTGCCACTTCCTGCCAAGGGCATTTCCCAGATCTGTAGAATTGGGTCCCCCTAGTACCTCCAAATCATTATCTCTCCACAGATTCTTGTTGGGTATCTAATACGTATTGGGTCCAGGGGTAGAGACAGGCCCTTCCCACCTAGAATCGAAAGTCTTCTGGGGAAGACATTCAGATTTTAAGGAAACAACATGCATGTCATGAAATGTGAAATGCAGTATCATAGAGGCATGAAAAGTAAGCTGGGGCCTAGGAAAGGATTATTCAAAGGAGCAACATCTGGGGCGCCTGGATGGCTCAGTTGGTTGAGTGTCCCACTCTTGATCTCGGCTCAGCATGATCTCAGGGTCATGAGATTAAGCCCTGCGTTGGGCTCCATGCTCAGCGAGGAGTCTGCTCTGAGTTTCTCTCTCCTTCTCCCTCTGCCCGTCCCCCTGCTCGCACTCTCTCTCCCTCTCTCTCTGAAATACATTAAAAACAAACAAACAAACAAAAAACAAAGGAGCAACATCAAAGAGTCCATTAAGCTTTCAGGTTCTAATGTGAGAAGTACTACAACCCCAAACACCAAGCACTGCATCGTCCATTAAAAACGGGGGAAGTGGGTAACCACAGAGGAGTAGTCCGCTTGTGGACTGTGCCATGTCCACGCAGGGCACTGTGAAGCAACTGTCTCGGCCAGTGGCCAGTGTGAGAAAGGCATGTTCTTCTCTTAGGAGACAGTTTTCCTGATGAGAGGGTTTCCCTGCTGGTGATGGGATGGCTCAGGTTTTCACTAATAAAATCAGCATATCAAGCTAATGTAGAAATGATTGGGCAGTCAGGAAGCTGAGTTGACTGGTGGAGTCAGCGGGGACTGAATATTTAGCTGACTGATCAGTAGCCACAAATTTAGTGGCTTATTAGAAGGAACTGAGGTAAGGAAAGGCACAGGTCCCCGACAGGGGAGGTCCTGAGGTGCTTCCCTGGGTGATGGGAGCCCTCAGAGACACGATGTTGACCAGCCTTTGGTGTTGACCAACTGGTGACTGGCTAAGGAGAGAAAGCTGTTGCTTCAGCCTGTGTCTTTCTAACACTTCCCTCAGAGCTGGGTGAAGGGAGGAAGGCTGGTGCCAAGGGGTTCAGCCTGAATCTCAGCTGGGGAGGCTGAGAGGCATGAATCTGTCTGAGCATGCTGCCTCTCTGGACGGAGCTCTAGAAGGTGGGGAGTGGGTATAGAGGGGATCTCCGTGTCTGTCACCTTGCCTCTTGAGCTTATTGTAAACATCAAATGAGATAATGTAGGAAACACTGAGCCTAGGGCCTGGGACCACAGTTAGTTTTCTATTGTTGCTATAACAAACTACCACAAGTTGAGTGTTGTGAAACAATACAGATTTATTGTCTTATACTTCTGGAGGTCAAAAGTCCAAAATGGGTCTCATGGGGCTAAAAGCAAAGTGTCAGCATGGCTGCATTCTTTCCTGGAGGCTCTAAAGAAGAATGCCTTTCCTCGCCTTTGCCAGCTTCTAGAAGCCACCCACATATTCCTTGGCTCATGGCCCCTTCCTCAATCTGCAAAGCCAGCAGTGTGGGGCTGAGTCTTTCTCATGCTGCTGTCTCTCGAATTCTCTCTTGTCCTGCCTCCCTTCCACTTTTAAGGACCTTTGTGGTTACACTGAGCACACCTGGATAATCCAGGATAAACTCTCTACCTCAGGGTTAGCAAACTTAATTCCTTTTTGCCGTGTCACTCACAAAGTCACAGGTTCTGGGGGTTAGGACATGGACATTTTGCGGGCGGTGAGGGGGTGTTATTATGCGTACTATAGGGACATACTAAAAAGTCAATCAATGGTCCTTATTACGAGAGCTCCCTCAAATGTGGGGTCAAAGCCTCGGCTCTGGCAGATTCTGGGGTTCTGCACGCTAGAGGGCTAGAAAGCCTGCCTTGCCTCGCTCAGGGGAGCAGGGATGTGGCCAGACTCCACCTGGAGGGTTGTGCCCAGTCTAGGAGGCACATCGTAAAGGGATGTAAGTGGTTTGGGGTGCTGCAGCCAGGACGGTGAGGAGCTTGAGGAGGAGAAAACCCTGAGCAGAGAGAAGAGCCGCCTTCATGTGCCTGGATGGAGAGGGAGACAGGCTTCGTGTATTGTTAAGTGTCGTGTTACGAGAAGAGCATGAGCCTTTCTCTCGGGTAGAGTCGGCTTCCAGTCCCAGCTCAGGCCCTCACCAGCCATTGGGCAAATGACTTCATCTCTGACCTCCAGTTTTTTCATCCAGTAAGAAGGAATAATAATAGCATCTGCCTTGTACGAGTGTTGGGGGGGAGTGAATGAGATAGTGGGCAGGAAGCAGCTAATACATTGCCCAATGGTCACTGTCGCCAGTGTTCTTAGACACCTCTGTGGGACAGAAAAGTAACCAGTGGGTAGAAGCTCCAGGGAAACAGATCTAGGTTTTTCACGAAGGAAGAGCTTTGTGATCACCAAAGCTAGGCAGTGACAAGATGGTGGGGCGTGTGATGTACCGGTCCCTTCCCTGCAACTGTTTGGTGATTGACCAGATATTCACACGTGTGTGGACGGCCACAAAGTCACCTGGGTGCTTTTTCAAAAGCCCAGAGCTCTAGGCCCCCACCCAGATGTGCTCATTTGGGATATTCAGTGATGGAGCTTGGAGATCTGTTTTTGTTTTTTGTTTTTTGTTTTTTTCCAGTAGCTTTTATTTTCTGAAAGCAGCTTTAGATTCACAGCAAAATGGAGCAGCAAGTACAGAGATTTCCTCCCCACCCCCCCAGGCTGTGCCCTCAAACACATGCAGGATCTCCCAACTATCAACAACCCCCACCAGAGAGCAACATTTGTTACAACTGGGGAACCACCGGAGGTCCGTGGTTGATGTTAGGGTTCACTCTTGGTGCTGAACATTCTATGGGTGGACAAATGTTTAACATGTGTCCATTATTATAGTATCATACAAAGTATCGCTGCTCTAAAAATCCTTTGGACTTCACCTATTCACCCCTCCCACCCCCAACCCCCAGCAACCACTGGTCTTCTTACTAACTCTATAGTTTTGCCTTTTTCAGAATGTCCTATGTAGAGTATGTAGCCTTTTTGGATTAGCATCTTTCACTTAGCAATGTGCATCCATGTTTCTTCCATTGTCTTTTCATGGCTTGGTAGCTCTTTTTTTTTTTTTTTTTTTTTAGCTCTAATATTCCATTGTCTGGATGTACCACAGTTTATTGATCCATTTATCTGCTGAAAGACATCTTGGTTGCTTCCAAGTTTTGGCAGTTTCACAATTTCCCATAATTACAAAGCTGCTATCAACAACCATGTGTGGATACACATTTTGGAGGTCTGTGGTTTTCACAAGTGATTCAGAGACAGATTTAGGGCCTCTTGACCTGATAATCATTTGTCCTGAGGTAGATGGAGGTCTGGAGCCTCTCCAGTCCTGAAATTCTATGAGGATTCTATGAGGACGGTGTGGAAGCTCTGGTATGGACTAGACATTTTCCTTCCTCCCTCTGGACTTTGCTCCCCCTAAGCAAAATCCCTCTTTTGCCTCCATGTTCAGTGTCCATGTTTACTGCTAGCACAAAATTACCGAATGTAAAGAGCAGCTTTTCCAAGACTGGAGAGAGCTGGCCTGGTTTTCCAAGTCAGGACTGCTGCGTTCAAATCCAGACTCTACAACCCTCGAACTGTGACACTGGGCCATAATGTAACCATCCGATGCCTCCGTTTCCCCTCCAGTAAAGGTTGCCGATAATAGTATTTACCTCATGAAGTTATTGTGAGAATTGAGTTCCTGTGTATAAAAAGCTTAGAAAAGTAAGCTTTGCTTATGTTCCTTGCTATCATTATAGCCCTCAGAATTTGTATCCTTCTTATTACCAGTTACCAGAGAGTTGAGTCCTTCTGAGGCAGGGGGGAGTCCTTCCTGGTGAGGGGCCAGGGTTATTCCACATCAGTACGTGCTGCTTGAGTCCCCGGGAACAGGATGACACCTGTGCATGCTGGTTGTCCAAGGGGAGAAGTCAGTTAAATGGGTGCCCCTTTCCCACATGGTACCTCTGAGGCCAGGAGCCAGAAGCAATCTTCGTCTAAGGTACGCAACAAGGTGATGGCTTCCTGGAGCTTCTTCACCCTTTTCCTGACCTGGCAGCATGCTCCTCTCTCTGCTTTCTTTTTTTTTTTTTTTTTTTTTTTTAAAGATTTTATTTATTTATTTGAGAGAGAGAGAATGAGAGAGAGCGAGCACATGAGAGGGGGGAGGGTCAGAGGGAGAAGCAGACTCCCTGCTGAGCAGGGAGCCCGATGTGGGACTCGATCCAGGGACTCCATCCAGGGACTCCAGGATCATGACCTGAGCCGAAGGCAGTCGCTTAACCAACTGAGCCACCCAGGCACCCCTCTCTCTGCTTTCTTTGTCTGGGTGCTCGGTAGTGTGTCTCCAAAGTTCATAGCGCCTTGAGGGACTTGGGGAGTTTGAACGTATCTGTCACTCTGCAGATACCCCAAGAAAGGATGGACCCAAAGAGTCCTGGACTCAAAGGCAGATGGCAGCACAGATTTAATCCTGGCTGCACAACCACTGGTTCAAACCCCAGCTCCTCCATTTCTAAGCTTTGTGAGCTGGGGCAAGTTTCAGCATCTCTGTTTCTGAGATGGGATCATTCTTCCCTTCTCAGGGATGCCATGAAGACAAAATGAGATAATGGATAAGACATTATTTTGCCAAGTCTGCACAGGTTAACTTATCATGAAATTATTAATAACAGACTTCTTAATTCAACCGAGGAACTGTTGGTGATTGTAAGTTAAAAGATGAGCACAAGGAGAAGAGTTTCCATATGGAAGGGAAGGTGATGTGTTGAGGGATCTTGGCAGCTACAGGCATGGAAAAGCAGAAGAAGGGAAAGACCACAAACATCTTTTTTGGCCAGGGAGAGCCCTCTCTTATAACCCGGGCCACCCCAAATCCCACCGTTTCTGTCTCATCTGAAGGAGACATTCACATGTCCCCCGTGTATAAGGTGTTCTTGGGGCAAAGTTAGCACCCTTTCTTTTGCTGGCAAAGCCATCGCTATGGGAATCAGCCACTTGGGGGCCAACAACATAATTTAGTTTGCCTGTTTATTTTAAACTTTTTTGATTCAAGTCTAAAACACAGACAGAAAAGCACACAAATCTTAAGTGACCAGCTTGATTAAGTTTCTCAAATTGAACACACATGTGAAACTAGCATCCAGATTAAAAAAAAAACAAAAAAAGAAAAAGGAAATTGTTAGTATTCCAGAAACCCTGTTGAGGACACGAAGTTTTTCTTTTTTTTTTTAAATTAACATATAATGTATTATTTTTTTTCAGGGGTACAGGTCTGTGATTCATCAGTCTTACACAGTTCACAGCACTCACCATAGCACATACCCTCCCCAATGTCCATCACCCAGCCACCCCATCCCTCCCACACCCCTCCACTCCAGCAACCCTCAGTTTGTTTCCTGAGATTGAGTCTCTTATGGTTTGTCTCCCTCTCTGGTTTCATCTTGTTTCATTCTTCACTCCCTTCTCCTATGATCCTCTGTCTTATTTCTCAAATTCCACATATCAGTGAGATATGATAATTGTCTTTCTCTGATTGACTTATTTCGCTTAGCATAATACTCTCTAGTTCCATCCATGTCTTTGCAAATGGCAAGATTTCATTTTTTGATGGCTGCATAATATTCCATTGTGTATATATACCACATCGTCTTTATCCATTCATCTGTCGATGGACATCTTGGCTTTTTCCATAGTTTGGCTATTGTGGACATGGCTGCTATAAACATCAGGGTGCACGTGCCCCTTTGGATCACTACGTTTGTATCTTTGGAGTAAATACCCGGTAGTGCAATTGCTGGGTCGTAGGGTAGCTCTATTTTCAACTTTTTGAGGAACCTCCATACTGTTTTCCAGAGTGGCTTGCATTCCCACCAACAGGGTAGGAGGGTTCCCCTTTCTCTGCATCCCCGCCAACATCTGTCATTTCCTGACTTGTTAATTTTAGCCATTCCGACTGGTGTGAGGTGGTATCTCATTGTGGCTTTGATTTGGATTCCCTGATGCCGAATGATACTGAGCACTTTTTCATGTGTTTGTGAGGCCACGGAGTTTTAAACACAGTTGACTTCAGACCTGACCCTGGGCAGTAGCATGCGCTTGGCAAAGGTTATGTTCGATGTCCTGAGCTCCTCTCCTTTTACTTGGCTCCTGGGTGTGGTTCTGGCCAGGACCCATGTCAAAGGGTCCCCCTCAGGACATCCTATTTTTAGGGAGAGATCTGAGAACCTCCTTCACACTGGGTTGTCAGGGAAGGGGTTGCTTTTTCCATGGCCTTCTGGCTTCAATCTGAGATGCAAAGGACGGGACTCTCAAGGAAGAATTTCAGGCCTCTGGGAGCCAGAAATGGGCACCTTTGAAGCCCCCCGGAGAAGCATAAAGGAAATCCAAAAACATCTCCCCATAAAAGCATAGTGTGGCGTTTCCAGGGTCAGCCCGGGGGGATCTCACTATTTGCAGGGTCGTGGTGACCACTTGTCTTCTTGTTTGGAATTGACACTGCATTGCCAGATTGGCTGCAGGGTCTAAAAGGAGACAAAAGGCACATGGACTGCTCTGCTCAAGAAGGGGAAGGACCACACTGATGAAAAGCAATTGTAAGGTGTAACCAAACTGCCCAGGAAGTCCCAGCCACTTGCTGTGCCTGGTCTCTGCCTGGTGCCTGAAGGCTCTGCGGCTAATTAAGCCACTTAGTCAACATCCAGGCTCCTCCCCTGCCAGGCAGGCTAGGAGGGCTCTGCTTGGAAGCTTCGGGGACTAGAAGAAGAACTTGCCATGCCTGAAGGCCAGATTCAGAGCTCTGTTAATTAAGAGTGCTTCCAGAAGAGTCCTTCTGGCAAAGGAAAGAGTGGTCATGCTCTTTGGTAGAAGGACATTTTGGAAGGTCCAGATTTAGAGCTGTTGATTTTGGCAGTTGGGTCCTGGCACATCTTCCTGTGTCCTCGTCGGTTTCCCCTGAAGGCCTCATTATCTGAGCCCAGATTGGTTCATGGCTTCATCTTCCCCAGAGGATGCTGGGAGCACTGGGGCCACCATGCCTTGGGCAGGGCAGATGCATCAGAGCTGCCAGCAGGGAAGGGCCAGCCCTGCCTGGTGTCGACCTGCCCCTTCCTGCTACCTATAGGTTTTCCTAATGCAGGTCTTCCCTGGGACTAGAACATACTTTTTGTTGCCCATTCATTCATTCATTTCATTCATTCAACATGCAAAAATTGAGCATCTACCACACACCAGGAACCATGCTGGGTGTGAGGGAGACTAAGACAAGGCCATGCCCTCAGAGTTTATGTTCTAGTGGGGAAACAGACTAATCATTGTGATAAGTAGCTCAAGAGAGGTCAGCGCAGGTCAGCACCAGTAAGCTGCAGTCAACCAACAAGTAAGCTGCAGAAAAGTCAACCAAGACTTCCTCAAGGAAGTCCTACTTGAATTGAGTTTTGAAGAAGAAATAGAAGTTAGTCTAAGAAGGCTGGGTTGGAGGGGAGGATGGGGAGGACATTTTAGCCGGAGGAAACCGTTTGCTTCTAGGCAAACTGGGCCGAGGGCCAAATTCCCTGTGGCTCAAAACCCAGAATGCATGCCACATGACTTTCCCTGTTTCCTGGAGTTGTGCGGTGTTTTCAAATGTATTTTTATGTTGTTTGATGAAACGGAGGTGGGTAGCAATTACTTCAGGAGTGACGTGCCTCTAGAGACCGGGCTGGCTGGTGTCCTCCCGGGTCATGGCATAATCTTTATTTTTAGAAGAGGTTCCCAATTTGAGATGATTAAACACCCCACCCCAGTCTCTCTACGCAGGCTGGGAGGGTCACTGTTCCTTGGCATCTTATGTCTGTTTTGGGTGGTGCACCTTTCTGGAAATGGGCAAATCTGTTGTGTTGAGGCCGGCTTAAGTCCCTAACCTTAAGAGGATATCACAAATGTCCAGAGGTTTTATACTTAAGACTGTATTCCTGATGTTCTTTGAGAGGTTGTCCAGTCATTCCACAGTGTAGACGCTTACCGAGTGGGAACTTTCCAGGCCCCCACCCACTCTGGCTCTTCTGGGACTTCCTTTTCATAAAAAGCGCAAGTACCATTTGTCACCGAAACTCAACTCGCTAGAACTTAACTGTAAAGAAACCGTCTTAATGGTCATTTTGCACCATTTTAGGCATTTAAGACAAAGAAGGGGAACTAACATTGAATATCAGTTACATGTTACATTCTCTGTGGTGCTTTCCTAGGTATTATCACATTGAAGCTCTACACTGAACCAGTGAGTTGGGTGTTGTTGTCCAAGAAAGCAATGCCTGTCCCAGGCATGGCAGGGAAAGGAGATTTTAACCAAGAACCCCATGGCCATGGAATTATGTAATTGTATTCCATCAAGTCACCTTTTGGTAGCTGCTAATCAGTTGGTGGCTGGTGTTTTAACTTCTCTTTCTGGGAAAAACGGATGTTGTTTTAATTTACCTCTTCAGAATTCTGTCTCCTATAACTTCTTCCTTGCTCCTTGTGTGAGGATACCCCAAAGCCCCAGCTGGCTCTATTTTTGTCATTCATGGCATAACCAGTGGGGGCCCAGTAGTTTGGGAAATGGTATGAACAAATGACTCCTTTCCTGCAGTTTCTCATCCTGAATGTTTCTGTGTGTGAATGAATCTCCAATTCCACGCGAGTTGACTGTGAATGATATAGGTGGTCTCTTAATGAGTTAGGGATGAATTTGGCAATTGGCTGGTTCCAATGCCAGTCCATCTGTTTGACTCCATTCCTGTGGCATTGACCTGCCCACCTCAGAAATCTAGACTGAGACCTGGTCGAGGGGGGATAGGGGATTAAGAAGAAGCCTGATTTGTGGTAGCATTAGTAGTTCTACAAAAACATGTTTTTGGAAAGGGAAACATGGAGGTAAGGGAAACATAAAGCAATGGTGGCTGTTTTTATCGTTGATGTGTCTCTTGTCTCTCAGTCACATGTCTGCCCCTCCCTGTGGGGACAGACATGAAGCATTTGGGCTGTCCCCTCATGGTTGGTTGATGAAATGATTCATCCCTTGGTGACTCTAAGCTTATTCAGTCCTGAGTGACCAAAAATGGAGGCTACTGAGGGTGGTGAAGATCCTCTCCCTCCCCCCAAAGAATCACAGAATCTTAGAACATTAAAGAATTTCTAATTCAACCCTCTTATTTTATAGATTAAGAGCCTGGGACCACCCCCCCAAAAAAAAAATCAGCCAAAAATGATACCTAAACCCTATTGGTATCTTACACTGAGTTTGTTTTCATTATTCCATACTACTTTATCTCCTGTCTATTGATCTTAGGCAAGTAGCTTTATATCCATTTTATCCCCCATGCTATTTCTAACACAACCAGGTAGCAACAGGCCTGGAGTTAGAACCCGGACCGCCTGACTTCCCATTTCATTTTGTCTGCAGGTCCAATCCTGTCATGATTTGGGAAAACTATAAACCATGTTCTTTAGCCAGACCTCTGGATGTCCAGGAAAAAAGGCCATAGAAAAGGAATATTGTTTGTGAAGTCTAAAGTGGTTCACCGGCAGGAGCTTTCTAGAAAACATTTTTGTAATCTGAGAAATGGACACAGCAGCCCAAAGATCAACAGAAGAAGGGGCTGAGGGAGATTTGGGGGTTGTAAACCTTTCGTTTCATTCACGGGGTCTTTGAGGACACAGTGGCTTTTAGAGAGAGTCTGACTTCTTGGTCAGTGAGCATCCTTGACCCTGTTCCAGCAGTTCTTACAGGACCTAGTGAGGGTGGAGGAACTGGCGGGCTGGAAATGCCCCCACTGTCTTAGAGTTCCAGTCCCTTTCATAGCAAAGCTGGTGTTCTTTAGGGAGCCGGGGAAATCCCAGATGTGGGGCAATCACAGCTATAATCACCACGTCGTGGTGCTCCGTGCTCAGAGCTGATAGCCCCAGCATTTTCAGCGTTGTTTTCCAAACATGCCAACCACCTGAGGAGAAAGCCCCTCAGCAGGCTCTATTTCTGTTTTTGAGGGTCTGACCTAGGATCCCCCATTAGGGCAATTCCTGGGCATTGTCCCCTCAGGCCCTTGGCCTTGGGCAGCAGAGGGCTGCTTGGTGATGTCCCTTGTAGCTCTCACAGCCTCCAGGCCAAAACACGTCAATTGCTTTTGGGTTCCCTGGGGAATGTTCTGTTGTCATCTCACCGAGCCAGTGGAGGAGGAAGAGTGTGGTGCCAGATGCAGCAACAGGGAAGTGTGCAGGCAGGAGAGCCGAATCCGACCCCACATCTAATGAGCCTATTCTTAGAGGCTCTTGGCAGAGTGTGGGAAATCGAATGCTAATGAAAAGCAGGTTCTGAGAAGAGCTCAAAGCTCAGCACCAGCCCTATTACATGTTCCCTTTTGGGCCACAGAGGAAGTCTTGCACGATAAGCTGAGCTCACTGATGAGACAGCTCTCGCGGATTTGCGTGAGAGGGAACGGGGCAGTGACAGCAAAATGAACAGCCATTGACCTCATTCAGTGAAGTTAAGGCTGAAGGAAATTACAGGCTCATTCTTCCAGTTTCCAGTTATCCAAACAGCTGTCCCATCACATGGCCTTACTTTGTGGGGCCACGGGGAGCGATCCAGCAGTGGTGGTTTACAGAAACGTCCAATATTAAGGAATTGTCTTGCTAAATCTTCCATCCAGGGCACTCGAATAAAAATAGAGGTGGTCAGCGGTGTTGGCCAGCGTCAGGCTGGATGGATTTGGGCTAACCAAGGCACACCTGGGCTTTTATTTATTGTATTTTTTTTAATTTCTTTTTTTAAAAATTTTATGATGTTATGTTAGTCACCATACATTACATCATTAGTTTTTGATGTAGTGTTCCATGATTCATTGTTTGCGTATAACACCCAGTGCTCCATGCAGAACGTGCGCTCCTTAATACCCATCACCAGGCTAACCCATCCCCCCATCCCACTCCCCTCTAGAACCCTCAGTTTGTTTCTCAGAGTCCATAGTCTCTCATGGTTCGTCTCCCCCTCTGATTTCCCCCCCTTCATTCTTCCCTTCCTGCTCTCTTCTTCTTTTTTTATTTTTAACATATAATATATTATTTGTTTCAGAGGTACAGGTCTGTGATTCATCAGTCTTACTATAGCAGCAATGTCCACAATAGCCAAACTATGGAAAGAGCCAAAATGTCCATCAACAGATGAATGGATAAAGAAGATGTGGTACACACACACACACACACACACACACACACACACACACTGGAATATTACGCAGCCATCAAAAAATTGAAATCTTGCCATTTGCAACGACCTGGGTGGAACTGGAGGGTATTATGCTGAGCGAAATAAGCAATCAGAGAAAGACATGTATCATATGATCTCACTGATATGAGGAATTCTTAATCTCAGGAAACACCTGGGCTTTTCACTGCCTTCTTGCTTGGTTCTGTGTGTACTGCCACGCTCTAGGGAGGGAGGACTGGTAAGGGGCCCAGGGCACACACTTGAGATAACTTACTGTGTTCATCCAGGGAGCTTGCCCCCGTCGGGTCTCGCCAGGATAGCAAAGGCGCAGGCTCTGTGACCTTAGCCTTCCTCCGTGGTCCAGCTCACCTCTCTCTGCTTTCAGCGGGGACAGCTGAAACTCCTGTCATACTCGCAATGGTAATAGGGTGCAGCGTTACTGGTTTCTGGTTTGGCCTTCATTTGACTCAGTGCCTGTGCTAAAACCCAGCACGTAGATGCCTGGAGTTGCATCTGGTGGGAGCTTCAGGCTCTAGTTTGGATAGACAGGTTTCCAAAGTGTATATATTCCGTTGACCCGGGCAAACTGCATCATGAATTTAGGAGACCCCTCATTCCCTGCAGGTTTTTGTTCTAGTGTCCCTTTGTCACAGAAGCCTTCCCCAGCCACCTGATGGAGAATAGCACGCCTCCTCCCCACGCGTCCTCCTCCTGCCTGAATGTATCTCCACTTGAGATACATGTGTCCATTTATTTGTTCTTGCACTAAAATGTGCACTCTGTGAGAGCAAGGGCTTTGCCCGCTCTGTTTATTGTGGTGTCTTTAGCACCTCAAACAGCATGGGAACTGTCATATGTGTCCAGTAGAAATCTGTAGACTAAATGCAAGACTGGAAAGAGGCTTTCTGAAGCGGTATGCTACCAGTCTATCCATAAAAGGGCCTTGTTCCCAGGAGAAAGCAAGGTGCCCTTTGTAGTTGCTTTCTAATTCCTAATTTCTTCGAGCAAACATTCATCAAGCACTTGGAGCCAGGCGTGAAAGATCACAGCCCTGCTCTCCCAGGGTTCTCGGACTGGTGGCAGATGCAGACATTTGCATTAAATCCCTTCTTTAAGATGTAACTCTGGTATCAGCCCTCCTGGGAGCCTTTCTTGAACACTCTTCTTCCCCAAAGCAAGGTTAGGTGCCATTCTTCCCATTTGCATAGCATGCCCTGCAGAGCTTGACCATGGCCCACATGTAAAGCAGACAAGTACCGTACAGTGTGCTTTCTGTTTCCCCTTACGAACTCCTTAAGAGCAAGGATTGTACTTTACTCTTTTCTGAGTAGAACAGCTGACATATAGAGCACTCAGTAAGTAGGAGGTATCCTTGTGATTACCGCGGTTACTATGTGCATTCAGTAACCAGCATTCATATAGCTGTGTATGTGTGTAATCTCACTTAAAATATTCTGACGCTATATAAGGCTTAGAAACAGCTCTGTGTTGTTCTGTAATATGATATAATGTTGTCTTCTGCAGTATTCCCTGTTTCAGGCTCTCCTTGTGTTCTGGTGATGCAGTGATCATTTAGACTGGGATCTTTACCAAGAGTTCTTAGGGCTCCTAGATGCAGGCTGAGATCCTGATGTACTTTACAAATCATTCTCTATGTGCAGATGTCATGGACTCCTATGAGCCTGGAGCATTTGTTTCATTGCAACGGGGGCTGAGGAAGTCACAGAAATCCTCTCAATAAATACATGTGGATTCATGGCCTTTTGGCACCGCCCCTTTGATGTGGCTTTTGATTTGGGGTTGCAGGGACATTTTGTCATGGCCTGAAAATCAAACCAAGCATCGTGCTCCACAGGCCCCCAAGCACACTGCTGGACTGTGTACGCGTGTACCTAGTATCTGTGTGTTTTCACTTTGACATGACTGTTTTGATGCCTGACACTTTCATTCTATCCTGTGGAACTTTCCAGAACGTTTGGTGTAAATACTTGTTAGTCTCACTTAAATACCAACCATGGGCCCGAGTCTAACTTCGGTGGCAAAATGGCTTCAAATGAAGCAGAAGGCAGGGGATTACAATCTCAAGGGGATACCAAGCGATACCAAAGGCTGCCTGAGAGATCCCTCTCTAATTCAGAGACACACATGGCCTCCCTTTTTTGGCCATTTCTTGGTTTAGAGCTTCAGATGACTGGCTGGAGACGTGTTTTAAAATATCAAAAGATCCCAATGGAAACATTGACATGTGGTCTATCCTTGTTTAAAAAGATCGTTTTGATCATTTTCCCCTGCTGTGTTGTCCAAAGAGCCTTCCTGTCTGTCTTGCTTGGTGATTAGAGGAAGTGGGGTTTGTTGCTTGCTGACCAGATTGGCCCTCATCTGCTTGCTGTGAGCAGGCCTGTCCTACTTTCTTTTTAGACAGTCTGAGTGATCGTCAGCCACACACATTATCAGCTAGTCAGGGGTTGCCCCAAAACGAACCAGATGAGTAGATAATTAGGTCACTAAGGGGAGACCAAGATGCTTATATTTTGGAGTAATATTTTCAGTTGGGTATTCTAACCAGACCATGAAACATCATTCCTAATTTCATAGGATTTTGGTAGCAAGTGTATTAAGCAGCCTGTTACGAAAAAGTAAGTAGTTGTGTTTGGGTCCCTGGTCTTCAATCTGAGACTCTGGAAGCTAAGCTTGGTGTCTTGTTGGAACGGTGGTGCAAATAGGTAGGTCCCCTGAGTTCCATGTCACCCTTGTCACAAACTTGCTGAAGACTGCGTGTCTCCATGCTCCCTGCATGAAGGAACCACCTGCGAAGGTCTCATGCCAGGCCGCGAACACACGTTATCATGTTCATTTCCACGAGCGAGGCGTCAAGGCTTGCTTTCTACATACCACGCAGCTAGCAAGTGATGGAGGCATGATTTGAATCCCAGGTTCCCTCTTTCCAAAACCCACGCTATTTCTATTATAACCAGTGATTCCAAACCACTGGCCTGCAGATTGATACTGGTTCCAAAGAAGGCTTTTCCAGTCTGTGGCGAGAAAGTCTGGGTAAGGTTAATACCCTCCCATCTTGAAGGCGTTGCCATTTATCCGGAGACCGTGACCTGTCTTTCTTGGTGTTAAAGACTGCAAAAAATTGTAATCACATGATGGTGATTGGAAATGGCAGCTAACAAAAGTGTCTTAAGTTGTCAAAGTAAAAAAAAAAAAAATAAGGCCTTTCTATGTCAATCTCCGAGCTTAAATTTGAAATCTTACTGGCCTGGCAAATGGCAAAGCTGGACAAAGAGGTGGTGTACTTATTACCCCAACAAGGGTTTCACTGCAGACTCTCCCCACAGCTTGGGTTCCCATGGGATTTATCTGGAAAAGGGCTAGGCTGTATTGAGGGATGAAGGTGATCATGTGCTTCTTAAAGCCATCCTTCTTTGACGCTGAGGGGCATGACTCGGGCAGCTTAACAGAGTCCTGATAATGCAAATGACCTTTTAAAAACCACAGTAGATTGAATTAAAAAAACAAACAAACTAGGTAAACCATCCTTTCCAAAAGAGAGGCAAAGCTTGGCCTACCCACATTTATGACTTTTCTATGACCAGGATGGGGAAAGCTTGAGCTCAGAGGCATTTTAATGTAGCATGACTTAGGTCATGACTCTTCTGACCTTAGGTCATTCACACGTCACCATTTTGCCATTGATACAAGAATGAAAGAGCTCAGGTTTTAGAGGCAGACATATCTAGGTTTATATCTCCATTTCTTTTAGCCTTGCGACCCTGAGCAAGTTTACTTTCTGGAAAACGGGGCAGGGATTCCTGCCTTCCAGAGTTACCATGGTAGGCAACTCTTAGGAAAAAACCTCACCACTGCTTGTGGTATGCTTTTTTTTTTTTTTTTTAAGATTTTATTTATTTGAGACAGAGAGAGAAGAGGAGGGACAGAGGGAGAGGGAGAATCAGACTCCCCCCTGAGCAGGGAGCCCGATGCAGGACTCCATCCCAGGACCCTGGGATCATGACCTGAGCTGAAGGCAGACGCTTAATGACTGAGCCACCCAGGCATCCCGATCTTTACCATGATGATCCAAGATGGTAGGGATAGACGTGCCTGGCACATGGATGTTCAGTGTGTCCTGGTGTCCTGCTTACAGATAAACTGGAATTCAGAGTACCCTGAGTTGCTCTGGTTTTTATTTTCCTACCAGTGGTTCCAGATACCCCGCTGTGCCTGGGGGAGGCCTGTTTTACCTGCTCTTGCCTGAGCGCCTCTGACTGTGTCTGGGCAGCACCCAGCGGGCCCTAACCACTCCTTGTGCTTCTATCGCAGTGCCAACAACATGCCCAAGCAGGTGGAGGTACGAATGCACGACAGCCATCTCAGCTCAGAGGAACCGAAGCAGCGGCATCTAGGCTTGCGTCTGTGTGACAAGCTGGGGAAGAATCTCCTGCTCACGCTAACCGTGTTCGGTAGGTGACAGGTGCCGCCCCTCCTCCCTGGCTCTCTCCTGGCTCTTTGGGGAAGCTGGGTCCCACAGCCAGCCCTCCCACTGGAAGGAAGCCTCGTGTCCTCCCTAAGGCCTCCTTTGCCCAGGCATGGCTGCCTTGATGATAAATCTTCCCCTCACCTGCCCCAGCCATGCATTTTCTTCCTTGGGATTCTAGTCGTTCTTACAACTTCCAGTGAGTGTGTTAACATGCAGATTCCTGGCCCTGCACATGGAGAGCTTGGGCCATCTGCAGTGAGGTCTTGGAATCTGCATCCTAACAAAACTTCTAGGTGATTCCTAAGCAGATGGTCGGCATACCACATTTAGAGGAATACCTGCCTGAAGATAAAGGCAGCAGGTGCTGAAAACCCCACTAAGAGGGCTCCAGAGGTCTAGCCTACAAACACCTCATTACCTTCGATTAGCTTAGCACATTAGCTAATGAGGTCAGGGTGGAAGAGGCTTGTTCCGAAGCCTTGATCTGCTCTGGCTCCATCTCCAAAGTCTGATTCCTCTGCTTCAGACCTCGCCCAGGCTGTGGTTGTCCTTTGGTGTGACTGATGACACAATCTTGGTCTTAGCTTTTCAACCAGGGTTTATTGGAAATGGGGCAAATTGCAGGGTCTTGTAATGACAACCACACCATTTCCTCTCTTGAACCCTCTTGTTCTTCAGCTCTCTCTTAGGCAACACACAGGAGCAATGAACAACTCCTCACCTCCAACCCTTTCCCCACTCAGCTCCCTGGCTTCTCCTCCTTTGAGTCCGTCATCTTGGACGTCAGTGGACCAGGGTCAGAACTGTGGGCTTGCCACAGTTCAGTTTACTTAGTGAAAGAAGACAGAGGTGTGGTAGGGGTTTCCAAAGCTTACTTTGGAATAAAGAAATTTCACTCATCGTAGGTCGTCAAGAAGTATGTTTTTCTCTTGTAGAAGTAAAAAAAGATCAGGCTTTTGGCCACAGCCCTCCCTGCACATCCCTGGAGTTAACACCATAGCCCATGGACCTAGGAACTTCTGCCCTTCCTCTCAGCCAGTGGTGCTATGACCTGATTTGTGGTTTCATAAAAGAATCTTTGATGTTGACTGCCTGTTTGCTGATATCCAGTTTGTCTTGTGGAATCCCCGAGGATGCAAAGTGAAAGGCTCCTGCCAGCAACTCTGCCCAAATTGTTTCCTCCCAAATTACATACTTTTAGAGACGCCCCCTAATCTCCCATAAAAGTCTCCCACGAAAGCAAGTCTCACAATTATGTAAGAGAACATAGAAGTCAAGGACAAAACTTCTTGAGAATGAGCCATGGGGAAATTGTTGGGAGCCAAAGAAAATAGAAAGAAAAAGGAAACTCACACTAGCTTGGTAAATCAAATGTCCCTCAGTTAGAAAGGGAAGAAATACATTAAGCACCTTGCCACTGGCCAGGCCTAGGCTGGGGGGTAGGAAGCAATATTTGGTACTATGGATTATTTCTGCTGACGATCTCTGACGGTACAAGTGAACAGTATCCTCAAAGAAGTTAGTCAAGTCACCATATATCTTCCACATAAAGCCTTGAGAAGGCTCTCCTTGACCCTCCCAGAGCTGCTTGTTAGACTAGTTGGAGGTACACCAATATTCTCTCACCAGTCATTAAAATCAACTTTACTTATCCAATGGTATTTTTGTTACATGTTATTCATCATCCAATAATGGGGAGGTATGAGAAAGGTCAATGTCACTGAACCTCTAGAGCTATTCATTTGACTCAGGCAAAACAGAAATTCAGATATTTCCCCCTCTCCCTTCTAGGTGTCATCCTGGGGGCAGTGTGTGGAGGGCTTCTTCGCTTGGCATCTCCTCTCCACCCTGATGTGGTCATGTTAATAGCCTTCCCAGGGGATATACTCATGAGGATGCTAAAAATGCTCATCCTCCCTCTCATCATCTCCAGCTTAATCACAGGTAAGACCACCTCTCTGGAGCCTGTGGCCCAGATCATACTCTTGCTCTGGTTTGTGGATTGACCATCGAATCTCAATCTGGTTGAATGAATGAATGTGATTGTCTGTGTCATTTTCTTTCAGAGCCTTGGTTGTCCTGTCTCTCAAATGGGGATTATCAATCCTAAAAAAAGTATTGCATCTGTTGGTCAGTCTGACCATCTGTCTGTCTAGCAATAAAAGATGAAAAGGAAACACATGTTAAAAGTGATGATAAATGATAGAGATTTTAATTTTGAATGTATACTTTTCTCATTTTCCAAGTTATACTTTGTTCAGATACTGATAAATAAAAGTAACAGATAGAAAAGGAAATTTTCTCTTAACTATTTAACTGGGTATAGAGGGAAGTGGGTATGAAAAATAAAATAAAGCCTAGATATGAAACCCTTTGAGGTTTTTGGAAGAAAAGCTCCCTTAATGTGTAGATCATGTTCACTTGTTTTGGGCTGAAAGAATTGTTTTATTTGAAAGAATATTTTTGCTTCTATGGGCTTATACTGGCAGTTTTTTCCTTACCAAATGATATTGCTCAAATAGGGTATAAATTGATGTAGTTTAGAAACTGAGCTCTGAGTTAAGGATGAAAGCTAGGCTTTGATTGATATTTGGGTGCCATCGGGGTGACCTTAAGAAAGCCGTCCCTCTGGACTCTCCCCCTTATAAAGGAAGTGAGGCTCTGGAAACATCAAGAGATTCAGATGCTAAGCCAGGTTGTTCTAGAGTCTCATCTCTGGTCGACCAGTGAGCCTGGTGAATGCAAGGTCTCATCATTCAGCCCCAGAGTGAGTGACACTGTACTTTCACCTTAAAGGCTCCTTTGCAAACCAGAGAAAATGTTCTCCATGTCCGCTTAACAGTCCTTAGACTGGGTAAGCTGGCCAGGAAACTGAGCATCTGTTGGCCAGAATCCGACTTTAGGTTGTAAGGAGAAGTGGCTCATATATGGGTCAGCTCAATTCAGGAAAGCTTACAACAATGACTTCCTCCCCCATAGCAAGTGCTACAATGTCTCTGTCTAGTAAAAGCAGAAACTGAAACCAGGAAGTAGAAAACTTGAAGAAACAACTGGGAAAAATCCCAGTGAAGGTAGGAGTTTTTGTGACTTGGCTTGGAATTTCCTTTAACAATCACAGGACCTCCCAGAGTATAGACAAAGTCCCACCTTTGTGTTCTCTAGTCTCTGCACTAGGTTGGAAAATGTGGGTCTCCACCATGCTTCACCTCGGAGGAATGAGGGCTGTGCTAGATCACTATGCTAGACTCTTGATATCAATCACCAGACCTACTGGCTTCTCATTTTTCAATTGAGGACATTAAAAAAAAAAAAAGTAGAAACCAGCAGGTACTAGCACCAAAACTTCATAAAGAAAGGATATCTTAATACCAAATAAGTGGGAAGGACATCATCTCAGAATTAAAAATGGAATATATTCAACTTGCACTCACTATTGCGGACTGACGAAAAGTAGTCACCGATCAGTTTATAAACTCTGAACAAGCGAGATCAGGTTTATAAACTTTGAACAAGAGATCGTCAACTCTCCCTAGTTCTCTAAAATCTAAAAAAAAAAATAGAACTGTAAACTGTAGGATTGAAATCTTTAGTAGGAGGAGGTTTAATCAACCATGAATGCATCTGAGTAATACAAAGCCATGTTATAGGTATGCAGAGATGGGCAGTTAATGGAGACATCACAGGATTAATCCTTCCAATGTCTTTTCAATCCAGGGTTGTCGGGCCTGGATGCTAAAGCCAGTGGGCGCTTAGGCACAAGAGCCATGGTCTATTACATGTCTACAACCATCATTGCTGCCGTGCTGGGGGTTATCCTGGTCTTGGCTATCCACCCGGGAAACCCCAAACTCAAGAAGCAGCTGGGGCCCGGGAAGAAGAATGATGAAGTGTCCAGCCTGGATGCCTTCCTGGACCTTATTCGAAATCTCTTTCCTGAAAACCTGGTCCAAGCCTGTTTTCAACAGGTAACCCAATGTTCCTATGCTCTTGCCCTCCAGCCTCCTAAGTTATCAGGATAATAACTTGGAGAGTGTTTCAGTGAACCAGCCCTGGGGAGCAGTTTTCTTATATTTAATTATCTCTCTTGAGCTTGTATGAGATGATTTGGAGCAGGATTTGGGGATTAAAGTCGTGGGTTTTTTTGTTTTGTTTTTGTTTTTTCGTTATTAACCTTCCTTTTTTTTTTTTTTTCCAGCTCACTTAGCATCTCTTTGCTCTGGGATTCCCCTTTCTTGCCTTTTTTTTTTTTTTTTCCCCATTACCTCTTTCCTTATTTTTTGGTTTCCCTCTGTGTGCTGTCCAAGGGCACATTTTTATCACTTTTGCCCACAACCCTCTAGAGTGCCCAGGGGGTCTCAGTAGTGGTAGTATAGCAAAACCGCATGGGGTAGATTTAAAAAATACACATGCCCTACAGAATCAGAATCTCTAGTGTGGGCCCAGGGAGTGGGTATTTTCAAATTGTGGAAGTAATACATGAGGGTTGTAAAAAGTTTAAACAGTATAGATGCACCTAAGGAGTCAAGTCCTCACTTCCCTTCCCTAGAACTAGTCATGTTGGGAATTTTGTTTCCTTCCACATATATAGTATGCATGTGTGCATGATCTTTTTTTAAAGATTTATTTATTTATTTATTTTAGAGCGAGAGAGAGCAGGAGAGAGTGTGTGAGCATGGGGAGGGGCAGAGGGGGAGAGAGACCCCAGCAGACTCTGTGCTCAGCTCAGAGCCCGACGTGGGGCTCAATCTCACAACCCTGAGATCATGACCTGAGCTCAAACCAAGAGTCAGACGCTCAACCAACTGCCCCGCATGTGTGCATAATCTTAAAAAAAGAAAAAAGTTCAACCCAAGGGGTATTGCATTACACATACCACGTTGCACTTGTTTTTCATTTAACAGGGCTCCGGCATCACCTCTCTCTCTTTTCATGGTTGTGTAGTATATCTTAAAAATAAATTCTTGGATGCTAATGTCTTCCCAAAGAGTTTTGTATTTCAGATTTGCTGGATGTTGCAAAATGGCTCTACAAAAGTTTGTATTAATGTATACTCCTACCAACTGCATACAGGCAGATCAATTTTTTAAAACCTTATGATTTTAAAAAATGGATGATTCTATGGGGCGCCTGGGTGGCTCAGTTGTTAAGCGTCTGCCTTCGGCTCAGGTCATGATCTCAGGGTCCTGGGATCAAGCCCCACATTGGGCTCCCTCATTGGTGGGAAGCCTGCTTCTCCCTCTCCCACTCCCCCTGCTTGTGTTCCCTCTCTCGCTATGTCTCTCTCTGTCAAATAAATAAATAAATCTTTAAAAAAAAAAAAATGGATGATTCTAATGAGTGGAACCACTGAGAGAGCTGCCGAGGCCCTACTCACCAGCCCGTTGTCTAGATCCAAGGTCGTTAGGTTAGAGTATACTCCAGTTCCCATTAGTCCGGGTAGGAATTCACCTAGAACCAAAGAACCTGCTCCAGCCATTTGCAGGGCATCACAGAAGAACGAACTTAGGAAACAGGCTGCCTGGAGGAAAAGTTTGCATTCCCAGCTGCCCCCAAAATGCTGTTGCCAACCATTGCTGAGCCCGAATGACTCTGGGTTAGGATGTGTTCTCTGATTTCCAGTGCCACTTTGCTGGCCCTTATAGCACGGAGTCATGTTAAAGAAAAGCGTTTCATGGATAAAGAAGATGTGTGTGTGTGTAAATATATACACACACACAATGGAATATTACTCAGCCATCAAAAAGAATAAGATCTCACCATTTACAACAACATGGTTGGACCCAGAGGGTATGATGTTAAGTGAAATCAGTCAGTCAGAGAAAGACAAATACCATATGATTTCACTTGTAGATGCAACCTAAACCCAGGACAAATGAATAAACAATAAACAAACAAAAAGCAGAAGCAGTCTTATAAATACAGAGAACAAACAGATGGTTGGCAGATGGAAGGGGGTGGGGGATGGACAAAACAAGCAAAGGGGGGTGGGAGACACAGGCTTCCGGTGATGGGATGAGCAAGTCACAGGGAGGAAAGGTACAGCGGAGGGAATATAGCCAATGCTACTGTAGTAGTATTGGGTGGAGACGGAGGGCAGCTTCACTTGGGGTGAGCAGGGCATAATGTATCAACTTGTCCGATCACTATGTTGTATGCCTGAAATTAATGTAATCTTGTGGGTCAGCTATACTTCAATAAAAAAATAAAATAAAATAAAAACAATAAAGAGCAAAACAAAAAGGCTCCAATGAAAAAATAATAATAACAAAAATAAAGGAAACCATTTCAGCCGGGCAGGTTGGTTGGGGAGGGAAGAGCAGCAGGCCGGGGAGGGGTGCTTCCTGGTGCTCCCTCAGTAGAGCGTGCTTGCCCCCCTTGCCAGCCCACTTTGAAAGATGCATTTGCCTGCTCTGGGGAGATGGACACAACCGGGAGTCCAGTCTACTGTTAACATTTTGAAAAGAGCACTCTGGAAGTGTAGCTGTGGAAGCGGGGATGGGGGGATCAGGGCCTCCTTCTTGGGCCCCGTCGTGCCCATGCTCCATACAAGGAGACCCCTTCACCCCAGTCAGCGAGGCAGGACTGAAGCAGGCAGGCACCTGGAGCCATTTTCTGGTCTGCGGTGAGCCGTGCTCACACATGTGTCGCCATGCTCACACTCGGTGACCTGTCTGGTCAAAAGGCAGTCTCGGCATGGAGCTACCCACGGCAGGGCCACTGGGGGCTGAGTCATTCCCTGCCCTGCCCCCACCCTGGACCCACCCCTCTGCTGGCAACATTCATGAGGCGTGAACCCTTAGGCCCCCAGCGAAGCCCAGTGTCATTGTCCCTTTGAGTTAGGACAATCAGGAAAAATTCTGTAGAATCTTATTTTTATTTATTTATTTTTTTAAAAAGATTTTATTTATTTATTATTTGACAGAGAGAGACACAGCGAGAGAGGGAACACAAGCAGGGGAAGTGGGAGAGGGAGAAACAGGCTCCCTGCTCGGCAGGAAGCCTGATGCGGGGCTCGATCCCAGGACCCTGGGATCATGACCTGAGCCGAAGGCAGACGCTTAACCAAATGAGCCACCCAGGGGCCCCAGAATCTTAATTTTTAAAAAAAGATTTATTTATTTATTTTAGAGAGCGAGAGATAGAGAACAGGAGCAGGAGGGGCAGAGGGAGAGGGAAAGGGAATCTAAAGCAGACTCCCACGCTGAGAGGGGGGACCGACACATGGCTCCCTCTCACGATCGTGAGATCATGACCTGAGCCTAAACCAAGTGTCGGCTGCTCAGGGTAAGGGAGCATGCGGATTCCTTAAGCTGGACTCCAGGCAGCCTAGAGGAAAGGGGTCTTAAACTAGGAGCAATCCATGGGCTCAGGGGGACCTTGAAGATGGCTCAGAGAGAGGGAATCCTAGTACGGTGACATCGCATTACCAGAGAGAAAGGGTGCCCAGGAGGTGCCTTCCATGCCCTTGGGATGCAGCTGAACGTGACAAGAAGAAGCCTGTCTTGGCTGGGGGTGGGGAGGGGGCGCGCTTCACGACCAGAGTTAGACACAGGGATGGAAAGAGGAAAGTGCACGTCCCCAGAGCAAAGGCTGCCTTTCCCCAGGCGGCAGGCCCCGTGTCTTACAGAGCAGGGAGGTGAACCAGGCTGAGGTTTCCAGGAGAGCAACGGGCTGTAAGGTGTGGCCTGACCACATGCCATCAAACCCAGTGATAGGGACCACATGGGTCTTCTCTTCCGGGGCATCCAGTGATTTGTGTTTGCTCGTCCATTCTGTATTTTTGAGCACCTCTTGGGTGCCAGGCTGTCCGTGGTGCACAGGACACCACAGGCAATGAGACCATCTGGGTCCCTGCTCAGTGGAACTTACATTCAGGGGGTGGGGGACACAGACCAGAACAAACATCAGGTAAATACACAAGCTATTTAGAAAATTAAGATAAGTGCGCTCTGAGCGCTGGAGGCAGGATGATGGGCTCTGCAGTAACTGGGAGAGACACCTGAGCTGAAACAGTGAGGGAAGGGCTGAGCTGGGTGGAAGACTGGGGGCGGAGCCTGTTGAGGACTGGGGGCGGAGCCCGCCAAGTGGAGGTGCCTCCAGAGAGAAGGAAGGCCAATGTGTGGGAGGTAGAGTGAGCTGGGGGAAGCAAAGCCCAGCTCAGGCAGGACCTGGTAGGCCAGGGTCAGACTCGGGTACTTATTCTAAGAGAGTTTTAGGCAGGGAGACAACTGTTTTTCTATTTTCTGAATGCAGACAGAGCTCTGGGTAGCTCGACATACCTGATGTTTGCAGGTAGACTAGAAGGGGGGTGGGAATGGCAGTGAGCAGGCTTTTGCAGGTTCTAAGGTGAGAGACCCTGGTGGCTTGGACTCGGGTAGACTGGAGTTGGCACCTAGATGGCGTTGTCCAACCCAAATAGGCTTGGATCAAGAACTCAGGCAGAAACCAGGCCTGTGTTCCAGTATCCCTATCAACTTGCCTGCAACTTAAGCCACTGGCCCGTGCTGTTGGGAAGCTGATTTTGGAGTCAAACATTACTCATTTTGAATCCTGCTTCAGCAACTAGCTAGCTGTCTGCCCTGCAGTTAGTTAGCCATGTGAGCCTTGAGGGGCTATGGTTGGCAGAAGAGATGATAGATGTCAAACATGAAGCACCTGGCTGCCCACCTGATCCTGAGAGCCACCATTTATTTACCACCATGGCCATTAGTCTTTTGAACTCAAGCCTTGGCTTTAGCATTCCCAGGACAGGTCCACAGCTGGCTTCTAGTCCTCCCATTTCCCCTGGGAGCGTGACTCTGTTGCTCACAGAAGCTTCCCTTCTGATCATTCCTGTGTTCTTTCTTCATGCCAATGTTGCGCAGACCAAGAGGGCCATGAGATTCCTGTTCTCCCCTTGCACACTCAGTCTGAGCTTCCTCCCTCCCTGCACAGGTGCAAGTGGTCAGGTTAAAACAGAGCACCTCCTCCTTCTCTCCCACTTTGGATAGCTGGTCAGTTTGGCATTGCTCACTGTTAGGCTCAGCCACAGTGGATTGGATCCATGGAGCCTAGGGAGTGGAAGAATTCAGTGGTACTCAGGCCCTCTGAGTTCAAGTCCCAGCCCTGCCAAGAGCTCTATGTTGATTGACAAGTCATTTGAGTTCCCCTCTTCTTCCATATCTATTCAGGGTTCAGCCATCCGTTGCCTACTACATACCAGCACTGACATTCTAGGATTCTGCATGAGTTCTATTTTAATGCCCTTGGAGGTATTGTTTCTCTGGGCTCTGATGTGAATTTTCACAGCACTGTGCTTGCAGGGTGCCTGGCACCTTTAAAAATAAAATGGATGTCACAGATGTCGAGGAATAGCATGAGAGTTTCTTGAGGGCCATTTGCACAGAGATGCTTGGGAAACATTGAGCAAGGCTTGGCATCACTGCCTAGAAGGAGTGGGGGTCTTCTCTCCTTACACTTTGATCTGAAATATAAGCCAACATCCCTGTCATGGCAGCTGTTGGCATCTAGTACATCTGGTGATCGGATGGAGATGTCCAGCAGAACATGACTCTGGAAGGAGCCCAAATGAGAGTCGGTCTGTGAAGACTCTGCCTACCTGCCAGACAGGTACCAGGCGGGAAGGAGCAAAACAGGTGGACCATGAGGCATCACCTGATCCCTGCCAAGACCCTCACTCTCCTCTTGACCAGATCCTGGGCCCCTCCCAAGAGGCAAGAAGGGTCATCCAATTGGTTTCACAATTATGAAGAGCCTCCATGTTGGATGCTGGATGTTGTCTCCAAGATGCAGGGCTACCGTCATAGGAATATAAAGAGTAGATGTCTGTCCCCCACCTTGAAGTTTGTGTCCTGTTACTGGATCACACTACATTACAAATGAAAGTTATAAATCCTGTAATTATCATGTGATGAGGACAATCGTTTCCCACTGTATTTATGCAATAAAACATCACTTTGTTAAACACAGACATATCAAATATTCCCCAACTTTTGTAACCTTGTTTTGACATTTCTTAATTATTTTGTTAACATACTGGGAACTTTTAAAAACGTGTAAGTGGCTAGGCTTTGGGCGACCAAGCCTCTCATGTTTCTGTTTTCCCCCACTCCATTAGATACAAACGGTGACCAAGAAAGTCTTGGTGGCACCTCCATCAGACGAGGAGGGCAATGCCACCAATGCTGTCATCTCCTTGTTGAACGAGACTGTGATGGAGGCGCCTGAGGAAGCGAAGGTGGTTATCAAGAAGGGCCTGGAGTTCAAGGACGGCATGAATGTCTTAGGTAGGCAACCTGGTGTACACCTCAGTGGGGGGATGATGGCCTGCCCTCCCTGCCTCTCAGCGGCCTCAGCAGCCCTGCCTCCCTTCTCAGAAAACCCGTTGCTGCTGTTCTGTCGGTGAGCAGGAGGCTCTCTCTAGAGAGCGATCTGAGGATCATGAAGACAGGTAGTTGGGAGATTAAGGAAGAGGGAGAGAGCGAGCAGGACCACGAGGGGACATGGCAGCAAGGGGTCAGTTATGGGAAAACAGAGGGGACTAACATTCATTGGGCACATTCCCTGACTCTCTGTGTGGTGTTGGCAAATCTCTTTCTCTGTCCATTTCGTGAAGTTACACATCCAATTTTTTCATTTTTTAAGCTTTTATTTTATTTTAATTTTTGAGCTGCCCTTGGGTGTTAATGCTGTGCTAGGCACAGGGGCAGCCCACCCCGACTTTCACAGTCTTTAAACAAATACAATGCTATCAGGAGTGTAAAGTGTTGGTGTTGGTGCCAAAAAGGAGCTTATCCAAAGGAGATTACCTTGTTTAATTTTTCGGGATTCTGATGAGCCCTTTTCCCCTAGCGTGGAGCCTTCCTAGCCTTCCATGGCTTTGGGTCTTTGGCTCGGCAGGTAGACCAGGTTTGGATCCTTTGGACCACTCACTGGTGACCTGACCATGGCCAAGTTGCTCCACTTCTCAAGCTTCATTTGTAAAGTGGGGATGGATTGCATTTCTCTTGTAGATCATTCTGAGTATTAAATGAGATTGCACCTGTGGGGCACAGTGGCCTAGGCTGTGTGCTCTGTTGGTGCAAGCTACGGTCGCTATCCAAGGTGGATGGAGAGCGGAGGAGCTCAATAAGAAAACAGCCTACAGAGGATGCAGACTCCCATCATGTGGGTGACTCCCGTTTGCTCAGTTTACTCCCCATCCACTCCCTGGGGCCACTCTCCAACAGACCCCACACCCACTGTTACACTGATGTCCCCTACACAAGAAAGAAGGACATTTGGCCCTAAGCTCAGAGAAACAAGGAAGCTGGGCAGGAGAAATAGATTGATCCATGCAAGCAAGATTTCTAAGGATTTGAAGGAGAGCTGGTTAGAAGGGGATCAGCTCAATGGTCCTTCCACTTTGCCATCTAGGAGATCAAATGCCCTTGTCTCCTTAGTATGGTTGTCAGATAAAGTACTGGATGCCCAGTTAAGGGTGAATTCCAGATGAACAAATGATTTTTTTTAGTGTAGGGTATGTCCCAAATATTGCACGGGACATACTTATACTAAAATAAAACACATTCATTGTTTATCTGAAATTCACATTTTAACTGGGTATCCTGTTTGTTTGTTTGTTCTAAACTGGATAACCTGACACCTACCTTACGCAGAATGGTTGAGAGAGAGGCAGAGAAGAAGGATTGTTGAGGCACTGAAAAGCAGAAGCTTCAGTGAGGGATCTTCTTAGTTTGGCCTGGCAGGAAACAGGTTGAGTAAGTGAGAGGGTGGGAGGAGATAAGCTGACTGGTTTGGCAGGCAATGGAAGATCAATAGATATTGCTGACAGTCAGTATGTGGTGACAGGGGGAAGGAGAGAGGACAAAGTGGGTGAGTTCCTCTGAGGAGAGCTTGTAAATATCCTCAGCATCCACCCCAGATCTACCCCTCTTCGCCCACTGCCCAGATATGTGTGAACCTTTCAGGACCTTCCCAACCATACTCTGTCCCGGAAGCCCCATGGTCAAAGTGAACCCACAGTCTTCTACATACTCTGGAGGAGGTTAAGGCCATGAGTAATGAGGCCAAAACTTTGGGGTGAATCATTCAGAAGACTTTCATGGTCCGTTTCCAGATTCTCAGTGGATTCGGGGAAGTCATGTTGACCCTGGGCTACACTGGGGAGTTTCAACACAGCTCACTACTCTCTCAGCCCCAATGACCAAGTCTAAGGGGGCTTTGTTCAAGCAAAACGCCCCAGTTCCAGTAAGTGATTGTAGTGAGGCAACGTTGACAGGGGGAAATGACATGGAAGCTGGACATGGGTGGGCAGCTGCAGATTGAGCTCTGGAAAGCCAAAGGAAGTTAGACTGTTGAGAAACTTCCCATGTACAAATCCCTTGGTCTTCTAAGGGTGGAGAAGGTGGCTTTTTTTTTTTTTCCCACTTTGGAAAGTCCCAATGGTCAAGTATTGCAATAAGTGAGGATAAAACTTTGGCTCTGGCCTCCTTCTTGAAGCACTCATTTCTCTCCCCAGTAACCTCCAGACTGCTTCTGAGCTCTACTCTAACCCCAACCATTAAATCAATTCCTGGAAGAGTTTGCTCCTTCCAACATCTCTCTCTCATAGTGATAGATGTGGCCCAGTTTCTGCTGCTGACCCTGGAAGGGGATCTTTTTTATGCCAGCTCTTTGAGACATTGAGACCTTGAGAGTTTTCTCTTAAAATCTCCAAATGGAATTAACTAGGTAATACTAGCTCTTCTCAGCCAGAATGTTCACAGATTATTTCTCACCACACACCTAGCAAACTCCTCTCCATGGGCTTGAGAGAAGGGCTTGGGAATAGCCTGAATTTGGTTCCATACATGATGGCAGAGCTAGGCCACTCTTCCCTGGTCACTAATTTTCACTAAGCCTCTGTCTCTATGGCCACTAACTCACTTGTAAGGCACTTGCCAGTCTTTCTGGCTGAGAGCTGAAAAGGAGAAATATTCACTACCAGGGATTAAAAATCCTGAGTGCAGGTGCTGGGTTCTTTTTGCCAAAGAGAGAGAGGGTCCAGTGAAGGATAGTTGAACAATCTGAGTTGGTGTGGGGAAGTGAGTGGTTTTGGGGGAGCTAGGAAAAGGGTAAAGTTAGAGGTTAAGAGAGAAAGAATTCCTCCCTAAGAGAATCAAATCATCATGCTATAATTTGCCCAGAATAACTCAAGACTCTAGCCATAAGTAGACCCAATAGGAAACTGGAGGTAATAGAGAGGACTGGCAATTAGGCCTGCCAAACTGGGATAGGGCAGGTGTAGGGAAGAGGAAGGAAGGAGAGGGTATAGAAGATGGGCCATACTGCATTTCAGAGAAAATGTCAGATGGGCAAGCAAGGTCCTGTGGCCAGGGGCACAGTAGCATTGATTGACAGTTCATGCAAGTAGTCAGAATTGGAGTCCCAGGATTGGCAATCATGGGTCAGGAGCGGGGTAGGGGCACATAGTGATTGGTAATCAGAAATCCAGACAGGCAATAATGGGGATGTGTGTAAGCCATGTAGTGGCCCAGTCCCTGGGTGGGCCTCATGAGACTTCAGGCTGGGGGTGAGACTCTGAGGGCAAGAATGGGAAGGAATGGTGGGGGAGAGGATCTTCTGGGGAGAGAGAAGCCAGGCCCAGCTTGGAGGAACCAAAGTATATGGCAGCTTTCCAGGACAGGTACTCAGATGGAGGGAATGAGGCAAAGACAACACAGAGATAAGACCCAAGTTTGGGTGTTGGAGCTGGTTCAGGACCTAGTGCAGTTTGATGGGGACAGAGCTCCTCACATCCTTCCAGCCTGGAGATAGGATTGACCCTAGAGACTGTGGTGGGGCTGGATTTAGATGGAAGTCCAGTGATGTCAAGTGAAGGGAGAAGGGGGCTGAGGGGTTAGAAAGTTACAAAGTCTATATTCTGCCTTTATGATACTGCAAAAAAAAAAAAAAAATGCGTAAAAAAGGAAGCATTCTTACCATTTTGACCATGAAAAGAATGATGAAGAATTTATAAATAATAGGTTAAATCCAAATGAACTGGGTCAGTTGGGGTTTCCCAAATGTTTTGGATTTCTCATTGCTTTCCAATTGACTTTTCAACATTGTTCCTCCTTCTCACGTTAGGCATGTAGCAGTAGAAAAATACTTTTATGCTCAGGATTTTCCTGCAGTGAAACATACCAGCCATGCATGAATTTGGGATAACACCAAACTAACCTAGACATAACCTTGGCAGAGATTTTATTGGCTAATTGGTCTCTGCAGTTCTAATGTGGGCTCCAAAGTTTGCACGATAATCCCCAAGTCCCAACAAGCCTTCCTTCATTAATCTATGTACTATGGAATCTGTTTACCCATGACTTCATAAGTGAGGAGGAGAGAGAAGACAGTCCTTTTGAGTTTGGAATGAAACGGAATTCATTTTCTTCAAGGCACTAACACCACTGACAGTTCAACTTCTTCTTGTGGGAAATGTTAAGGGATGCCGTAATTATCCAGGAGAAAGGTATTTTCCATGTGAAATCGAATGCCTAAATCACAGGGCAACAGGCAGGTGAGAAGGTGACTCCCTACGTCGGGAATGGTGAAGGAGGGAGAAGAAACACGTATTTTATAATCTGTTCTTCTGTGTAATGTGATTCACCCAACAGGTCTGATAGGGTTTTTCATTGCTTTTGGCATCGCCATGGGGAAGATGGGAGAGCAGGCCAAGCTGATGGTGGAATTCTTCAACATTTTGAATGAGATTGTAATGAAATTAGTGATCATGATCATGTGGTAAGTGGGCTTGTTCTTACTTCAGCGTGTTGGGCGGGGGGGTCCAAAGGTCTTGGGATCCTCGGAAGATATGGAGTCTTCCTAGCAGGAGAGAGTGAGTGGCCATGGACCAAGCAAAGGGCTCTCCAGAAAGACTTTGAGAAAAGGATGAAAATCTCTTTTTGGGAGCTTCCCCTGGAAAATGGGTTGGAAAACTATAGCCCATCCTCAGGCCAGATCCTTTCTGCTACTCATTGAGTGGCCTACAAGACTGGGTTTTATGTTTTTATGTTGCTGGACAAAAAATCAAAAGAGTAATAATATTTCACACACATGAAAATGATATGAAATTCACATTCAGCGCCCATAGATAAAGTTTTATTGGCACACAGCCACACCCATTCATTCACATATTGTCTAGGGTTGCTTTGTGCTAAATGGCAGAGTTGAGTAGTTCTTTTTTTAAATTTTATTTATTTATTTGACAGAGAGAGAGACACAGTGAGAGAGGGAACACAAGAAGGGGAGTGGGAGAGGGAGAAGCAGGCTTCCCGCCGAGCAGGGAGCCCAATGCGGGGCTCGATCCCAGGACCCTGGGACCATGACCTGAGCCGAAGGCAGATGCTTAACGACTGAGCCACACAGGCGCCCCCAGAGTTGAGTAGTTCCGACCAAGACTGTGTAGCCTGCAAAGACTGAAGTATTTACTATTTGACCCTTCATTAAAAAAGTTTGTCAATCCCTGCCAGTGGGAACACAAAAACAACAGCAAAAATTAAAAAGAGGGACAAGCTGGAAAAACCAACTAGTAATACTGAAGCTGAGCAGTATCAGGAAATGCTGAGATAAGTCCAAGATCCCAGGGATGATATGGCCTGACCCAGGGTGTGTGGAAGGACTGCTACTCTAATATTCTGGTGTCCAAAAGCAATGTATCGGAGACTCATGACTCAGACAGAAGCAAAAAGAGGCAGTTTTCAGGCCATGCAAGTGAAAATGAAATCACAGAGGACACATTAAAATTATAAGTACTTTTGTAAATGGGGCTATACCCTCTAGTTGTATAGAAGAGAAGACTATGGTCCAGAGTCACTAAATCTTGATTTTATAACAATATCATGATCATTATAATAATAAAAGCTATCAATTATTTATTTCCCTTTATCTGTGAAGAGCCATGATAAGTGCTTAATACTTATCTATTATAATCCCAGTCATCCTGCAAAGATGGCATTGTGCTCTCATTTTCCAGAAAAGGCAACTAAAGTGTATTGAGTTGAATTAATTTGCTTAAGATTATATATCTAGGGGGGAGAAGAGCTGGAGTTCCCATTGATTTTGCAATCCTTGACGCATAGGTGGGTGGCTTTTTTGTTTGAATTATCTAAGCAATACCGTCTCTACTTCAATTCATGTGTGTTTATGGTCAGTGGTTCTGAACTCTAGGACAGCCCAGGAGAGCATGAGTGTCCATTCCTTCATAAAGGAAATTGTACCACCTTCAGAACCTTCTAGTGCCCCATATCTCTCAAATGGAAAGATTTTTACATGCGTTTGTTCCAGACCTCTATGATGGTCTGGTATGCCTGCCTAGAAAAAAAGAAAACCATTATTAGACCAAACGACATCTGTGTCCTATCTGTCACAGGAATTCTGGATTACAAATTCCCTGTCTCTGTGTGCTCCCATCCTACCCACCTTCTCCAATCCTCCTCTGATCTTTTACTTCTGTGTGGTGCCTTCCACTAAAATTCTACCTTCTTTTTCTCTTCTTTCCTTGGCCCCTACTCCCACTTTACAAGGGCAAAAATCTGTTTTTGACTTATTTTTTATCTCCACAGAACTGAAAATTGTGATGTGCTGGTAGAAATTCTTACTCAAACCTCAGGAGTGAGTAGGCTAGCTGAAGGGTTTCAGATCCAGAAGATGTCCCTCATGATTTCATGAACCATATTTACTAGACTTGGCTTGTTCAGATCATTTCTTTGTTGTACTTTTAAAACATGGATAGGATGCTAGTAAAATTGTGTGTGTGTTTATTGTACTGATTCTTCAACTTCCCAGGCAATCCTAGGTTTCTGAATGTTTCTTTTCTATGAAAATTTAAAGTCACACACAATGTGATGCTCTAAAAAATATGTTTAGAGTCTTTTAGAACCATCTGTGCTTGCTGAGAATTTAATAGATGATAATGCATAAAGTAGGATATGCCTCTTGGTAGTAAACATTAGGATCTGCCCTGGACTCCTAGAATTTTTAGCAGAATGAGCATCCTTGCTCTAAAAATGCAGTTCATATTTCTGTATTGTGCCAATGATGTAGGCAATGTTATTTCTACTGAGCCCATGAAGAAAAGGAATCTAGGAGATGAGATGAATCATGGGATGAAGGGTGTGGATCAAGGTTTCCTACTCACTGAAACCAAAACTCCTAAAGATTTAGCATCAAATCCCAGGAGATACAGAGCAATTGGGAGTCAGGGATAAGGCCTATGGAATGATTTCTGACAGCTGTTCAGTTACCGCATCTAGACAAACAGTCAGGAGGGTGTTCTATGACATGAGATGTCATTTCTACACATTTCTTTCATTCTTTAGCTGCCCTGTCAGCATTGGATAATGATATATGTGGGAAGGTTTTGGGTAAAACAGTCAATTACTCTTTAACTGACCACCTCACAGCTTAAATGATCAGTTCTTTTGGATTCTTCTCTGTGTGGTAGTAAGAATAGTAGAATAGCAAAATAGAACATTGCAGAGATGACTATTATTCTAATAATGATTATTACTAAATTATAACTTAGAGTCAGGAAATTCTTGCTATGTGCTCAGTACTACCTCTTTTATTGTACTGTACCTATTTATTACTGAGGAGCTAATTAGTATTATCATAATTATCATTAAATTGTAACTAAGATTTGCCAAATTGCTGCTGTATGCTTAATACTGTTCCAGTTGCTTTACGTGCATTAACTGACTCATTTGTCTGGATAATACCTAGCAGAAATAGGTTTGTTAGCCCCATTTTCCAGATGTGAAAACTAAGCACAGAGGTTAACTTGCCCAGTGTTACACAGCCTAAGTAATGGGAGTTGTGCAGTGCCTTATTAACTGATTAATTAATTGTACGGCGCCTTATTCAACTTCTGTCTGACTTCACACTGGAGTGAATCCAGGATCCTCCGGTTACTAACTGTGTGGCTCTAGGCGAGTTAGACACATTCTAAACCCCACATTCTGATCTGAATGGATTGATCATAGAATCAACATCCTAGGGTTGCTGTGAGAATTGAGTGAAATCGTGACCAACAGTTACAAAGCTTTACTCATGTGCTGGGACCTGCCTAAACACTTTCTATGAACCAGTATTATCATTGTTGTTATTTTGTGATTACCATTACTATTATCAATTCAATCCATATCCTTTGTTTCTCTGTGTTCATGGATTCTTTGAGAAGTCTAAAAGGCCCTCTGATTCACAAAAAAAAAAGAGAAAGAGAGAGAAACCCTTAATTTCAGTATGATTTTCATATCCTCATTTTTTGTAAATTTCTTTAAAACATTTTTTCAAAATCTGAAAATATAAATAGAAAGTGAATCTTTGCATAATCTCACCACTATAGAAACACAAAGTGAGAAGTGAGATCTCTGCTCACTCTTTCAATTTTCTCTCCCTGTTAACCCACCGCCACTACCGTCCATCCATCCAACCATCCAGCCATCCATCCATCCATCCATCCAGTCATCTTTCTATCATCCATCCATCCATCCATCCATCCCATCATCCATTATCCATCCATCCAACCGTCCATCCATCCATACAATCATCCATCCATAATCCATCCATCATCCATCCTTTCACTCCACAAACATTTTTTGAGTCCCTCTTCTATGCCAATAGCAATTTTATGTGCTGGTGATATAATGGTGAATAAGACAGAGAAAAATTCTGGCCCTCATGGAGCCTACATTCTATTGAAAAGAGGGAAAGAATAAAAGGAAGCAAGTAAGAATTCAGACAGTAATCAGTGCTACAAAGTCAGTAACCAGGACAGTGGGACTGATAGTGATGGGGGATGGAAGTATGGCTTGGACTCTATCCAGAGGATCCAGGAGGGCTGTCTGGGGAAGACCTGAAGAATGAAAAGAGGTAGCTCTGTGAAGAACCGACAGGAGAATTTTCCAGGGGTAGGAAACAGCAAGTGAAGGGTTTTCAAGGGTCAGAATGAAGATCTGAGTAGCTGCAATGTGGTTGGCTGGTGAGGGCGTGGAAAGCTGTGACGTTGGAGAGGTGGGCAAGAGGCAGATCTCATAGGGCCTTGCAGGCTACCATGATGAGTTGGGGTTTATTGACTTGCAAAAGGAAGTCCCTGGGGGGCTGCAAGCCTGGAGGCTCTACATACTGATTTTCACTCTATCCTGATCAAAAGTTCTAATCCACACATAGTAACTCTCAGCAAAGTCACTCCTTGGATAGCCAGAACACCTGTCTCTAAGTAGACTGGGAAAAATGGAGATTAGTGTTACTTTTTGAGCCTGAATACAGACAACACCTTTAGGTAACTCTTAGAATGTATGTTTAGCTCTTTATTGACAGACTCTTCCATTTCTTAGTTCTCTTGGGATCTGTCCCAAACTGGTGGGCTAGTGTTGCTATTGGAAACCAATAGCAGTGTGGGACAGAACCAGAGCGCCTTTATGGCAAGACTGAGAAAGTCCCTCGACTACTCTCCACCTAGGTGTCTGATCCACCCTCTGTCCTGTGACTCAAAGTCTTGAATTAATTATTTTAATGGGTGAAGACTAAAGGTCTTGAATCAAATGCAGCTCACATACGTGGTTTCCAAAGGCTAACCAAATAATATCTGCATTTCTTCAGTTGTAGAGCAGATTTTATCCCTTCAAACATTGGTTTCCAAACACATCAGGAATTACCTGGGAAACTTGTTTAAAATATAAATGCCCCCTAGGTCAGCTCCAGGAAATTCTAACTCAGTAGATATGTGGTGGGCCTGGGGAATCCATGTTGTTACCAAGCAGGCCAGGTTGATTCTGAAGCTGGTGTCTATGAATGCACAGAGATACTGAGGTCTGGGTATGTTAAATTCTGTGTATGCGTTTTTGTTGGTGGAGTGGAGAGCAGTCTTGGGAAAGGCAACTTGGTGGGAGGGAACCTGAAGATGACAAGGACAGAGGTACCAAGTGGATGGAGGCAAGAATGGATGATGCAACAGGAAGAAAAAGACTTGACAGGCCAGTCCTAGATTAATCAGTGGCTTTGGCCACAGTGCCCAGAGCTGCAGATACAAGTAGCCTAAGGACAGTGTAGAAGGTATTCTCTCTCCCTGCCCTGCAGTCATGCCCTTCTAATTTAGAAATGGGTCCAATGATTCCTGGGTACCATTTGGCTTCAGGAGCTTACTGGAGCCCTCTCTTCATGCACTTTGGCTTAGGGCTTCGATTGTTTGCTTCAACTCAGAAGCTTTGCATGGTAACCTTGTATCTTGGGCATTTGTCCTTTTCCTTTCCGTGGAGTGTCATTTTCAATGAGATAATTATATAGAAACCCAGGAGCTCAGAAGCTCCAGCTCCTGAGTGGAAGCTTAAGCTACTCATTTTGAAAACAGGTGCAGGGAAGTAATGGCCCTAAAAGGCACCATAGAGGATAAAGGCTCTTTCCTTGTCTGAATTAATGCTCATTCTCGTTCTGGAGACCAAGATGTTTGGGTTAACTAAGGTCCCTGCTTGCCATATTTATTTACCCTGACACTCTACCTTCTGGCCTTTGAGTAACACTCTCCATTGACAGTGGGAACTCATGTTTCTCCCAGCAAGCTGAGTGCCCGGAGGTAACATGTTTCCTCTCTCTGATTCATTTGGCTGTGGCTCAAATGGGTTCTCCAGGGGGACTGGATAGCTGGTCTTGCTTGGCAAAGAGCCTTGAAAATACTTTTTCTCCATTCTGCAAATTGCGTTTCCAGAAGAGCAGGAAAATTGAATGGCGCCCAGAACAGCTCATAGTTGTGTTTTTCTGGACATCTTTAAAGGGTGGTTGGTACTTGGAAAAGAATTGATCTCTTGGTTTATGAAGATAAATGCTAGTTGGCTTTATGGGAAGGTGTATTATACTCATTACTTACAACCTCCTGGCACAAAGACTTGGCCTCTGAGACAACCCCACTGATCTAGGAGATGTTGTGACCATGGGCACAGCAGGAGAGTGTAAAATGGTGAGAAAGCCAAGGGTTTAAGGACATAGTTCCCTAATGCCTGTGGAAACAGCCCTCAGACATTGCCAGCCTTCAGAGACATGGAGGCCACAGGCTGGATGCTCATAAGGGAAGAGAGTTATTCTAAGGTCTTCACTAAGGCTTGTCATTTACAAATCAGCTCTTTCAGAAGGTTCCTCTTGACAAAGTATTTTGCTCATAAAAACACCTGCCATTGGGTGGCAGTAGTCTATGAGCTGGTTTAGAAAGCCACATTAACTCAGACTTGGCTCTTTAAGCATGGTGGGGGAGAGGACATGGTGTACATGTGTGACCACAGGATTCCTTGGTCAGCAGTCAGAATGGTGCTGACAGGGACGGGGGCGGGACTTTGACAGTGCATACATATGCATGCTCAAAAATGCAATCCTTGCAGCAATCCCATGAGGTTGGAGTTAGCCCAAGCCTCGACTTGCACATCTATAAAATGGGATTAAGTCACTACAGGGTCATGTACCTGGTAAGTGGCTGGACAAGCTCCATGTCTTATGTAATTGTGTATATAACTCTCCTCTACCCACCTCTTTTTTTTTTTTTTTAAGATTTTATTTATTTATTTGACAGAGAGAGGGAGAGAGAGAGAGAGAGAACAAACACAAGCAGGGGGAGCTGCAGGCAGAAGGAGAGGGAAAAGCAGGCTCCCGGCTGAGCAGGGAGCCCAATGCAGGGTTCAATCCTAGGACACTGGGATCAGGACCTGAGCCAAAGGTAGACGCTTAACTGACTGAGCCACTCAGGAACCTCTACCCACATCTTTTCTTTACCCAAGAAAGGGCTTGCTTGCTTCAGGCACAACTGCAAAAAACAAAAACAAACAGACAAAAAACAACCAGCAAATCTGGCTTGGGTGTCTGTCTCCCTTTGCTGACTCCCTTACCCCAGCCGGGGGCCTTATCTTGGGACTTCATTTCTCCCAGTCTTTTTCTCAAATAAGTTCATAATTCTTACTAAGGTATCAACTTCCCCACAAACATTTTCATTTCAGTCAGAAGGTGTCGCAGGCTGAACAAGTTTATGCTCCAACACTACCAGATTGGGCAATAAAAAAAAGGATGTTGCCCAACATGGGAAAAATACACTCAAGAGGAGAGAGAGCACAGTTAGTGCCCTCACTTGTGAGGACAGCAGTAAACTGTTTCCAAATTCCCGATCAAACAATAACAAGATAGAAGCATGAAAGAAGTTTACGTAGAATAAATCGGTATATGGTAAACTGTCGGCCTATGTACAAAGAGCTCCGATTGCTCATTAAAGGAAAGTGGTTTGGCTGGGTATGGGGAAAACAACCCTTGGAGAGTCACAGGCGCTGAGACTGTTCTCCTCCTACTTCCTGGTTTTGTGGTCTTGGACTGGTCTTGACTTTTCTGAACCTCAATTTCCTCATTTGCCAAATAAGAATAATGATACCTTGATTTCAGGGTTGTGGTAAAAATGAAATGAGGTGATGTATGCAGACGTCTTACTGTATTGCCTGAGACACAGGGCAGGGTAGCCAGCATTCCTGGTAGAGTAAGTACGGAAAGAAATACTTTCAGACGTAGAAGTAATAAAACCACATCTCTCTAAATGGACTCTCTGGCTCAGAGGGTTTTCTTGTTTTGGTAGGTCTCTCTCTTTCTCTGTCTCTCTCTGTCTCTGTCTCTCTCTTTCTCATATTTTAATAAACTTCCTATCGTCCTAGGCAAAAACAAAGCAAATTCACCAACACCAGCTTACAGCTGGGTGAAACGCTAATGAGCTTTCTGGGAAGCTCAAAATGGATTCCCAGTTTTCAAGAATGGAGTTGGGGGGAACAGGGAAACCAAACAAGATTCTCGAAGCATCTGTGCCTCTCAAGCTTGGTGCTTACCTGGGAGATGGTAAAGCTAGTGTCTGCTATTCCTGAAAATCACCTGAGCAACAGGGCTCGCCTTTGGATTTTTCATCAGAGCAGGGGCCCCCAGATCCACTGAACAGATTTCAGATCGTGCGGTTAGTCTGAAGTGAAGGAGAACAGCTGTCGAATATCGAGGACTTCCTCCAGCAAAACTCTTGGTACAGAAATGCGAAGGGTTTTCCTCAGGTTATGGTACATGTAAGGCCCAGATATAAGTTGTGAATTCTATAAGGATCTCTTCAATGTTTTTTTGTTTTTGTTTTTGTTTTATGTTTTTCAGGTACTCTCCCCTGGGTATCGCCTGCCTAATTTGTGGAAAGATCATTGCAATCAAGGACTTAGAAGTGGTTGCTAGGCAACTGGGGATGTACATGATCACGGTGATTGTGGGCCTCATCATCCATGGGGGCATCTTTCTCCCCTTGATTTACTTTGTAGTCACCAGGAAAAACCCTTTCTCCTTTTTTGCTGGCATTTTCCAAGCTTGGATCACTGCCCTGGGTACCGCTTCCAGGTAGAGAATACAAGAAATCACCTTTCTTTCTCTCTGCTCATTCCTTTCCCCTCTCTGCCACTTCCTCTTTGCAAAACGCTTTCATCATAAAGTTCAATGAGAATGTGTTTCATGTATTATTAAAATATTTCTGAAAAAGGTAAATGCTTTGGATTTTTGGCTCCTAGGAACTTAAGAGCTTTCTGATGAACATGTTTGCTGATAGGCATCTGTCCTGGAAATACCTCATATTAAATTTCCCAGACGAGGGGCGCCTGGGTGGCTCGGTTGGTTAAGTGGCCGCCTTTGGCTCGGGTCAGGATCCTGGGGTCCTGGGATCGAGCCCCGCATCTGGCTCCCTGCTCAGTGGACAGCCTGCTTCTCCCTCTCCCTCTGCCTGCCACTCTGCCTACTTGTGCTCTCTCTCTATCTCTCTGTCAAATAAATAAATAAAATCTTAAAAAGAAAAATTTCCCAGATGAATGCATGCTGTTAATCTGCATGCCTAATTCGCCATATCTAGCATTGGTTTCATTTTAAATGTTTCCCAAAAAGATCTGACAGGATGTTAAGCTATTTAAGAAATTCTCACACCTGTGATTTGAAAAATGCTATCACAAAACACCGCTCTGTTGGAGTTGTTTTTCAAAAGTAGAAAAAGTGAGATTTTTCATGGTAAACGTGTTAGGTAAGATTTAAAAAAAAAATAAACCAGAAGTCAGTCAGGTCTGTGACCTCTGCATGAACCTCTAGTGGACCATTCTGCCCCATTGATTTTGAGAAAATCAGGTTGACATCGATTCAACTTGACATTGACTGAGAGTCCGTTCCTTCTTCATTAACTAAGTTGCCAGGCATCTGAAGCCAATGAGGACTCCAGAGATATGCAGAGGGAACAAAAAATTTTTTTTGGATATCTTCTTGGACTGAATTTAGCAAAAACAAACAAACAAAAACAAGTACATAAGAAACATGTGGCAATTCAGAATTTCAAAGATTAAAAGAGTTTTATTGTTTCAGCTTGCCCTAGTCATTCGTATTTCTGCACAAAACTAAGGGTCATGAAACTAAGACCGAGGTCATGAAGCAGGTGGCGGGAAGGCGATCAAACTCTGCAGCCCCTAGCTCAGCATCGTCTCTGGAATCACAGGTAGTGGGTCCTTGTTGTTGAGCCTGTGACCATGCTTTGCGAGTGAGGTGGCCACCCTGTGACACAGTGAGATGGCGGTCCCAAGGCTACTGAGCAGGCAATCAGCTTTTCCTTAAGTGACCCAACAGGCCAATAGTGGTGACCACCTGAGAAACCAAATTCGTATTTCCATCTTGCACATCAATGAGATTTTGGTACTAGTCGAATGTGGGATTTCAGAAGACGCTAAGAATATATATAATCCTTGGGATCTAGACCCTGCGTTCAGTTTCCCAAGATGAAAGGAAACACCCTGAAATTTCCTTTTTCCTTCTTGGTCTTATAGATTTCATATGGTTAAGTATCTCTATCCATAAATATCCCCTTCTCTTTGGAGAGAAAGTAAATCTTTTTTTCCCCCCCAAAACAATCATGTTTAGTTTTAGATTTGTTTTCTGGTTATGAGCGTGGTGTTTGCTCACTGTGAAAAAGTTCAGACAGTGAATAAAGTTTCGAAGAAGAAGATGAACATCACCAGTTCTTCTGTTGCCCAGGGATAATTAATAGCAACCCTTTTAGTTAATCTTAATAGTTCTATATTTTTCCAATTCGTACTATTTATAGATGTTGTAAACTGCTATTTTTCACTGGTCAACATATCATAAAAGTTCTGTCAATATAGATCTTCCTACTATTTTTAAATCGCATAATAATACACTGTGGGTGCTACAATGCAACCCCACCTCCACCCTGTGATGTACGTTTAAAGTGTGTTTACGAAGTAGGGCTGTGACAAGCATCCTTATAAATACATCTCTGCAAGCTTGTCTGATGATCCCTTCAGGATAAATTTATAGAAGTGGAATTTCTCAGTCCAATGGTAAGCACACTAACTGTGTGAAAACATACCACCAGCTTGCTGCTCAGAAAAGTCCGTTAGTTTATGTCCCCACTAACTGGTATGCGAGCCTGCCTTTTCCCACCTACTCACCAGCACTGGATATTATCAGTCACTTTAATACTTTCCAATCTTATTGGTGAAAAATGATCTCCTTGATTTTGCATTTCTTTAATTACTAGTGAGGGGAAACATCTCTTTGCCTTCTTTTTTTTTTAAGATATTATTTATTTATTTGACAGGGATAGACAGAAGAGCATAAGCAGAGGGAATGGCAGAGGGAGAGGGAGAAGCAGGCTCTGCACTGAGCAGGGAACCCGATGCGGGACTCAATCCCAGGACCCTGGGATCATGACCTGAGCCGAAGGCAGACGCTTAACCATCTGAGCCATCCAGGCGCCCTCTCTTTGCCTTCTTATTGACCATCCTCCCCTCCTCTCCCCAACCCTGTGAATTGTTTGTGATGGTCATTTCCTGTTGGGTAATTTGCCCATTCCTGATTGGCTTTAACTTTCTTCACGTATAAAATATTAACTCATGTGTCCCATGTTGCGAATGATGTTCCTCTCCACCTGACACTTGTCTTGAAAATTTGCAGTGCTTTTTGTCCCTAGATGTTTTTAATTTGCGTATCATCGAAGTTGTCAGCATTTTCATTTAGTATTTGGAATTTTGATTTTTTTCTCAGGAACATCACCTCCAAAAATGATAAAATATTACTTTATATTTTCTTCCAATACCTTTGTGGTTTGATCTTTAAATCTTCCAAAAATATTATTATCTTTCCTTTGAATGTCTAGACAGTTATCCTAGTACCTTTAATTAGACAAAGTAAATCCCAAAGGCATATGGATGGCCCAAGTTCATATTTAAATCAGACAAATGCTGATCTTGGCCAGATAACCCAAATGCTAGACCCATTTCTCCTCCTCACCCTGTATTTCAAGCGACTTTAGTCTTCGGTTAAACTGTGGCTTTTGCCGGGATGTGGAATTTCATTTTTTAAAAGAAAACACACTTAAGGAAAAATTTGTGGCATGAGTCACATACTAAGAACTAACTCTGCCATTATGACCAGAGGGAAAAAACACAAAGCCCCAGTACAGCCAGCTAATTATTCTTTCTACTTCCTTGGACCCCGACTGAAGGGGGAGTGGAAGGGACTGACTCCCTTTTCTCAACAGGCTGGTGTCAGGGAGGATTGATGGAAGGGGCTAGCCTGGGATACACCTCTATGCATCCTGCTGACATCAGTCCATGCTGTTGAAACTACTCTGGAAAAAGACAAAAAGAAGACTGTCAAGTATCTGCTAGTTATTATGCAATATTTGAAAACTGTCATTAGGTCGCTGAGGCAGGAGCCAAAGAAACAACGTCAGAATGTTGGATGGGCAGGAAAGAGTTAAAATTCTCAAGTCCCAGTTTGGATTGGTTGGGTATCTATGATTTTGAGAATATTTTCATGATTTACCAATTATTTTCTCCAATCTATTTAATTGTCGGAAGACCTCTTGATGACATTGTGGGAAAGTGGATGCAATAATAAAAATCAACATATTCCAGTCCTCCCAGAAGTGTGCTCAGATTCGTACCATTTAGAATCCCAGCCACCAACCACAGCTGCCATTTCAGACAAGTCACGGTATCCTGCCAACCCTTCAAAGGGGTCCAAAGAAAGGGTAGAGTGGGGGAGTCTCATTAAAACATCTGGGACAGCCAACCAGATACAAGGTACAAGAGGTCTCCAAACATTCATTTCTTCTACCTAAGACCAAGGAAGAGGCATGAGACCCCTGACCTGAAATCACAAAGAATGTCCCCGTAAGATGACTCTGGCTTCCCTAAGGTTATTATTAGGAACCTGTGGGTCAGTGGTTTAAGAAGATGCAGACTTAGGTGACCCTAAGTTTAGAGCTTCTGGTTTCTGTTTCTGAGTAGGCCCTGGAATCTGCATTCTCAGTAGCTTCTCTGAAGCTGATGGCTCTCTCCCACTCTCTGAGAAACTGAGACCTCTGGCAAGTGTCTATGTTAAGCTTGGCGGGAGCCCTAATTCTGACTAGTAGAAGGAGGGAACCATGACTGAGGCTGTCAACGCCTGATAGAAAAAAGTATGTCTGCACCCAATTCACTTTGCTAAGGTTTGAACAGAAAAAAGCCCCCAAAAGCAAAACACAAAACAAAACAATCAAACCCCAAAGAGAATGGACCACAAAGCACTCACATGGCAGTTTGGGTGTTCTACATTTCTTTCCGTACTACTTAAATTTTGAAGCCAATCCGCTTACCCTCTCATGCGCCTCTCTCCATGTGGAAATAATATTTTGGTCGTCAGCAACACTTATCCTTATAGGTTTCCTAATTTAGAAGACACACGAACATGTCAGGGGTTCTGGCCTTCGAGGCTGGGTCATGTGGTCATGAATTCCTGTACCAGGCCTGGGACGAGTCGGAGTGGAGTCACCCCATCCACATCGGGTCTTTGATTAGCCACAGAGCACATGCTTTTTGCTCTATGTTGTTGCGAAGACTGTACAGTTGGCCAATGACCATGTATCAGGGAGTTGGACTGTCTGTGAGGGTCCCTAGTGAATTGCTAGAAGCTCAGGTTCACGCTAAATGGTGTTTAACATGTTTGTCCAGCATTCTCAAAATTAGCTCAGGGCAATTCCCAGAGACTGGATGCAGCCCATGTAGTCATCTTGTTGGAAAGTGTTTCTAGCATGAAATTATGGGTCATTCAAAAATGCCCCATTCCATTTCACTGTTGACAGCTCATTGTTTTCTGACACTTTTTTTTTTTTTGCAGCTCAATTAGTGTGGGCAATCAAATGGTCTTTAATATATAATACAAGAGGGAAACACTGATCAAAGGAAAAAGGATTTAAAGCTCTAAGTAGATCTCAAAAACCAGAACCAACAAAAAGAGTTTGCTGCCTATGAGCATCTTAATAAGACTGAACTTGAAACTCCAAACAGCTGGTATTTAACTTGGCTCCAGACACTGCTTTTTCATGTCACATTGCTTGATTGGAGCAAAAGAACAAACACTTTGTGGTAGCATTCCGGTTTGTGTTTTGTCCTGCTTCTCTAAAGTGGACATAAACTCTTGTCTCTCTTTCTCTCTTGGTTCCTTAGTGCCGGAACTTTGCCTGTTACCTTCCGTTGCCTGGAAGAAAACCTGGGAATCGATAAGCGCGTGACCAGATTTGTCCTCCCGGTCGGAGCAACCATCAACATGGACGGTACAGCCCTTTATGAAGCAGTGGCCGCCATCTTTATTGCCCAGATGAATGGTGTTATCCTGGATGGAGGCCAGATTGTGACTGTGAGGTGAGTGAAGTGTGGGTTGGGGAGGCACTAAAATGGCCTTTTGCCCTGCCCCACACTAACTCCATTTGACGGGGCCACTTGAATTTCAGGTCCCCTGGTGGAAGAATGATGAAGAAAATAACATAGAAGAGGAGTTATTGGCAGTCTCAAGGGGAAAATATTGTGACAGGAAAGAAGCAGGCTCATACTTAGGCCTGCTGTTTGTATTGCACATGTGAAATTGCTTTGGAAATTTGGTATTATTTGATTTTTAACAATCCTGTGATGTTGCAAGGCAGTTATTTCTACGCCCATTTAATAGATGAGGAGGCACAGGCTTCCAGGGGCAGGGTAGTTTGTGCAAGGCTGCCCCGTTAATGATCCAGGAGGGTTGTAACTGGGGCCGACAGCGGCTGACTCTGGATCCACTTTTCCTTTCATTAAAATATGTTCCCTTCAGCATTTCAGAGGGTCATGATGAAATGATGAAATACTGGAAGGAAGAGATTTCTCAATATAACACAAACCATTTTATTACAACGAAATCACAAATATAGATCCATACGTTTTACTAAAGCTATTTTTACCATATGTATTCATCCTTTAAGAAATTTAGGAAGAATGCTTTCCCAAGAGATCATTAAAAATACATTGTTTCTCCATAAACTTAAAGATCGTACTTACTTGCTTATACTAATTTATCGAATCCTTACAACCACCCTGTGAGGAATGTACTTGTCTTAGCTCAGGCTGCCATGACAGAATACCACAGACCGGGGTTCTGGACCCTGGGAAGTCCGAGATGAACGTGTTGGCAAATTCAGTTCCTGGTGACTATCCTCTTCCTAGATAGTGTTGCCCTTCTTGCTGTTTGCTCACCTGGCCTTTCCTCGGTGTGTGCGGAGAGAGTGAACAAGCTCTCGTAGGTCTCCTCTGATAAGAGGACTAATCCTGTCATGAGGGCACCACACTCATGACGTACTTACCCGCCCCCCCTCCCCCGACCCCCTGAAAGGCCCTGCCTCCAAACACCATCACATTGGAGATTAGGGCTTCAACAAATGAATTTGGTAGGGGGGACACAACTCAGTCCATAGCTGTACTATAGGGGAGCCTCAGTTTCCTCATTGGTATATTGGGGACATTCTAGGGGGTTGGGAGTATTGTACCTGGGACATAGTCACCTGTCAACAAATGTTAGCTACTAGTAGTATTGCTATTAGTGATGCTCAATAAAATTCAGTACTTCTAGAATATGAGAGAAAAATGTGACAGTGATGTAGTGAGTGCCATGATGTCACTCAGGGGAAAACATGCTTCAGACCCGGGTATCCCACCTTCTAAGTCATATCGTCAGGGAATGCATGTGAGACTACCAACTTCTTTTGCTTTAAAACTCAGAGACGAACGAAAGACGAAACCCCTTCTTTTGAAGCCAAGCAAGATGATTCTGGTCCCTCAATTCTTGGCCCCGATGGTAACCACACTTCCCATTGAGTTCACACCATTAGATGAAAACTTAAGAGACGGGAGGATGGACCGGGGACCCATGATCGGGATTGATTAATTCAGTGTTGGAGGGGTCGGGGGTGGGGAGCATCAGGCCCACAGAGCATCGCAATCACGCAGATGAGTATTCTGATCCCAGCAGACGACGGTCCGGCTGTTTGACCCTAAGTTTCTCCATCTGTCCAATTCGTGGTTTCCCCCATGGAAAGCAGATACAACCATGTGTACGTTGCGGGGTTACTGTGAGGCTCTGCTGGGACAATGTGTGTGTAATACCCTGTACAGCATCCAAGAACAGCCCTAGAGAAGTGAGCCAGGGAGCGGAAGGATGGGAAAAGTGGAAAGGGATAGAGAGATGGAGAGGCGATCACTGCCCCAAGGAGCTGTTACAGGATTTAGACTCACCCGGACACTCCGCCCGTGGTAGGGTGAGACTATAAATTGGGATGAAGGAAGAGTGGGGGGACCAACTGCTAAGAAGAATTCTCTTCATAGGCTTTTGTCTCACACAGCCCGGGGGGGACCAGACCATGTGGCCATAGTGCAAAGGGATGTGTAAGAATGACTCATAACAGAAGCAACTGATGTTGTAAATAAAACGGCTGAGGCCATGACTGTTGGCACTTGGGAAGTCCCCCTTTCCTGGTGTTCTATCCATGTCAGGGAAATGACTGAGAATTCCCACCTTCCAACTCTTGGGGCTTTAGGGAAGTTTTTATTGCAAAGCAGCCTTACCCTGCCCAGATTTCCTGATAAGAATAACAATTCACATTTACTGGGGGGTTGCAAGGTGCCAGGCCTCCTCTATGTGCTTTTTATTTATTAGCTCCTGATGACCCTTTCTTAAAGATAAGGAAATCATGGCACAAAGAGGCTAAGTAAGTTGCTCAAAGTCATGTGGTTAATAAGTGACAGAGCTGGGATGCGAATCCAGGTTGTTCCATTCCATAATCTTCACTGATACCCACTATATACTATCACCTCCTATGACCCAGAAGGATCCAAGAAAAATGGAGTCCTTTAAGCCTTGACACCAGCTCTACATTGATGGGGGCAGGGGAATAGTGCAGATGGGTTCTGTCGATCCCACCTAGGCAAGGTGTCCAGATGGTGACAGGCCTATATCTGGAAGGATGGCAGTATGGAAAGACCAGTGCAAACTATAGAACCTCGTAGGGCCTTCCTGTCTTCATACGTAAGATTAGGTAAATTCAGGTCCCTCCCAATGGTAAGACCCAGGATTCTGTGCTTGGTCACAACAACGGTCTGGGCTCAGTTAAACCAGTTTGGGAGCCCTCTGCTGGACTGCAGAGACCCCCTGGTGTCTAGACAGGGCACTCGAACCCTAGATTAAACCCTCTTCCAGAGACAACTTCAAAATGGTGTTGGGCGTGCCCTTGGCATTGCGAATGATGAGAAGCTTCAGAAAGAAAACCTCCTGTTATTTCATTATCTTCCCTTGGCGCCTTCTTTCTGAATAATGTATTTTCCAGTCCATGGTGAAATGTCCAGGCGTCTGAAGCTTAATGTCATTTGGAATCTGTTGATTTGTTCCCCTGATGTCCACTCAATCGGGTCTGGATATTTGATATTCTGAGTTCTCATGTTAACACTGGCAGTGGCTTCCTCAGACTTTTGCCATGGAGTCCAGATGTCTCTGGGGGCTCACAGAGACATAAAGGATAAGCAGAAATGAGGGCAGTGGTATTCCCATGAGGGTTAGGGTGATTTGTTTTCCTTCTTTATTATTTCCTTGCCTGCTTGAGAGCCGCACTTACCTTTGTGGAGCCCTGTGATGTATTAGGCTAATTGGCTCTCCTGCTGAGGCTAAGGCTCTAATCCATGAATTTGTAAACTTCCACCGCAGTTGAGTAGAATCCAAAGAGACCCGAATTCCCGGGTCTCTTCACACTCTGGATTTCTCTGTTCTTTGAGAAACAAAAGAAATTTTATGACTGCTGGGAAAATTGGAGCTTACAGTTGCCTGCCAGGGACGGTTTGGCCAAGTCCTCTTTCTCTTCCCCTGACCCGGTCTTCTCTGTTCGCTCAGCCTCACGGCCACGCTGGCGAGTGTGGGTGCAGCCAGCATTCCCAGCGCGGGCCTCGTCACCATGCTCCTCATCCTGACGGCTGTGGGCCTGCCGACGGAGGACATCAGCCTGCTGGTGGCCGTGGACTGGCTGCTGTAAGTGCTTGCCCAGGGGCCTCTGCTGGGGATGTGAGTCCTGCCTCCCTGGGCTGGACAAGATGCAAGGTTGCAGCCAAGGTCTTCGCAAATCCCCATGACAACTTCTGCCCTCCCTCCCTCCTTCTCTCTAACATTTACTGAGCACCTCATTGGGAACTGAAGGCAAAAAAGGCATCCTGAGGACCTCCCAGTCTAGTGGAGGCATCAGATAAATTACACTACAAAGTTAAAAGCATAGCAATAAGGAACCCACTACTGATGCATGTGGGGGATCTCAGGGCATTATGCTGAATGAACGAAGCACAAAGCAGTGTGTGCGGTATGATCCCATTTATGTGAAGCTGCAGGAAAGGCAATATAATCTTAGCAATAGAAAGAGATCAGCGGTTGCCTGGGCTTGGATGGGTGAAGAGACTCATTGGGAAGGGGCACAAGGAAATCGTTAGGGGTGGTAGCAGTGTTTCATAGGCCCAGGTATGCACAGGTATCTACATTTGTCAAAACTCATCAAACCATGCACTTAACATGGGTACATTTTATCGTATGTTTGTTATACTAGATTAAAAAATATCTCACAAAGGGGCGCCTGGGTGGCACAGTCGGGTGAGTGGCTGACACTTGATTTTGGCTCACATCGTGATCTCAGGGTCCTGGGATTGAGGCCCACGTCAGGCTCGGTGCTCATCGGGGAGTTTGCTTGAGATTCTCTCTCCCTCTCCCTCTGCCCCTCCAGCTACTCGCTCATGCCTGGGCTCCCTCTCTTTCTCTCTCTCTCTTGCTCTCACCCTCACTCGAAAATAAAGAAATAAATCTTAAAAAAAATGTAGCACGCACATAAAAGATAGTGATAGAAAGAGGCACTGGTCCCAGTCTAGGATAGAAGGGCGGAATGGAGGAATCAGGCAATAATGAGCACGGCAACTGAATTTGCATGGGCACCATGTGCCAGGCATTGCACCAAGCGTTTTACGTCTGCCCCTTTCTAACAAACCTGAAGGTTTGGTATTATTACTCTTGGTGTATAGATGAAGAAACTGAGGTGACCTGAGAGTGAAGAGAGATTTGACTCCAGTTTGGCTTGGTTTGGGAGGCCACTGCGTTCTTCATCATGGCCATATTCAAGCTTCTGAAGGCAGTGATCGCTGAGCTGAATTGTAACCAGTAGGTAGATGTAGGTGGAAGGGGAGACAGGGCATTCCAGGCAAGGCCAAGGCCCGCCTGTGCAAAGGCACTGAGGCAGCAAACAGTGTGGGATTTAGTAGTACTGGAGCACAGAGTGGGAGGCAGGGACTGGTGAGAAGTGGGACAAAATGGATAGCCTGCACGGCCATGCAGAGAAGTTTGAACTTGACTGTGTCCACATAGCCCAGCTACCTTTCCCAGTATATTTACCAGTGAAGGGCATTTTCATAATGTAGGACACTTGCCCATTCACAGGGCAAGTCTAGCCAGATGGTCCCCAATAGGGAGATGGGAATCGATCCTTGCTAAGGGCCCACTCGGTCTCTGATATTCTGTGGGGTATACACTGATGCCTCCTGTCCAGTCTTGGAGCTAAGCAATAGGGGCTAGAGGATGCTGTTGGGTTCAATGTCAGGGGCACAGAGGTCCAAAGCCAAAGTGCCCGCACATTTTTTAAGACTGCTCCACATGGCAGTAGTAATATTTCTGACATCTATTGGCATAGATTTTAAGAGCCAGAAGCCATCTTTAATGCCCTTGAGTTTCCTGCATCTAAAACAACAGTTCCTTCCCCTTACCTTCGCCCTTCCAAAGGGAGAAACATGCACATGACTAAAGGGAAGGACATCTGGCAGGCTAGAAGGAAGACTGACCTCTCCACAGAGCTTGCCTGCTGTTAAGGTTTAGGTTAGAACATAGAAGTGGCTCCCCGGACATAATCTATACTCCTCAGGAGGGCTACAGGGAAGGTCATGGATCTTCCTGACTGGTTCTTTCATTACCAGAGAAGTGCTCTGAAAATACCTTTAGTGGGAAGGTGAAGGGTAAGCGAAATAGCCTCTTCTCTGTCACTGCTAGTCTCTCTCAGGGGGTGGTGGTGGGTCCTCCGTGTTAGCTCGGTTGTTCTGGGAGCCTGTGCTGGCCCCCAGGGCAGGCTTTCTCACGACGTCTGTTCTGACAAGGCAGTCATGGTGGCTGAGATTCGGCGGTGGTTTATGGGTGGAAGGATTGGGAGGGAATGGGACGAAGGAGACAAAGGAGTGGGGTGGGCTTTGGTGGGGAAGAGGACGAGAGGGAAATGAGGGCATTGGCAATAGTTTAAGGTCAGTAGGAGCTCGATACATGTGCGCTAAATTTCACCACAGGGTTGCTGTGTGATAACCAGGGGCCTTTCCACACAGGAAGAAAGGCAGAGGAAGCTGTTGAAATGAAATGTGCTTCCCCTGTGACTTTTACTTCCTGAGTCCTCTGCCTCTTGGCTCCTTGAACCCCCCCAAAACGGTGTTATTGTGGAGCTACTCTTGCCTGTGTGTCTACATTACCTCGTCTCTTCTCGAGGCTTGTTTCTGAGGCCTGAAATCCACCATTAGAGATCAATCTTTTTATAAATGATCATTATAGAGACAGCCTCCCCTCATGATCATGCAAATGCCTTTCTTTGAGTGAAAAAAAAAATGCACTAATATCATTTGGAGATGAAAAAGGGAGCTGGTACTTGGTGGATACCGTCATGTTCTTTACATCTGGTAACGATTAATCCCCAAAGGGCCCTAAGGAGTGTTTCACAGATGAGGAAACTGGGAATCAGAAAATTTAAGTGTCTTGCCTGCAGGCACAAGAGAGCTTGGGTGGTCAGGTCAGGATGCTTCACCCCAGCTGACACAGCTTCCTACTTACCACCAAGCAGACCTAGTGGTGGGCAGAAGTGGAGAGGTGCTCAGTCAGAAAGGCTTTAGGGAAGATGGACCTAGTAGGGTCACCCCTGTTCTACAGACTGACCAGGGAATTTTTTCTTTGACCTGTTTTGTTCCTCCTCCAAGATTAAAACAAAACAACAGAAAATGCCTAAATGGGGACAAATGGGGTACAATCAAGGTCTCAGCTACTCTGAGAATTCAAGCCCTCCAGTTCCAGTGCATCAGCCATTGTGGGCCCTGGGCTTCTTGGCAGTCATTTGCTTCCAAGCCTGTTGGATGAGAGTCATTTCATGAAACATCCAAGACCCTGCCCACTCCTGACCTAAATGTTAGTGAATGGAATAGGAGGGCTGGGTCCTCCCCATCACCCCACACCAGCGCTCACATGTTCATACTTGTGCGGAGATCAGGGTGTCCTAACTCCAGGGTGGGAACGTGCCAGCAGAAGGGAGTTGGCTGAACCCAAAGAGGATCATACATTTGGATTAACTATATTGATGAAACTGTATATGAGAAAACTCAATCCCAGGCTGGCCCTGGAAAGGAAGGAACAGATGAAGAGCTGTCCTCTGGTTCTGGGGTTGGATCTCAGGTGCGGGGGGCCCCGTGTGCCCAGAGAAAGGAAAGCAAACAGTCAGGAGCCCTGGATCTGAGCTCTGCACTTACTCTTTGTAGGACTTTGAGCAAGTTACTCTCTGGACTTGAGCTCTGTCATGTGAACACTGGGAATAGTAACTTGTCAGCTTAAAAGCAGAGTCTAGACCCCATGCCCTTGAGTGCCCTACTGGTTTTAAGACTTGGACTAAGATTCTGCTGGTGATGGATGTTTGTATACAAATAAGCCTGAATGTTCCTTTTAAGAAGAGAAGAAAAAGGGAGGGTAGAGGATCCTGGGAAAATGTGCGTAGGGGTCTATAGTTAGGTCAGATCTGCTTTGAATTAGTAATGGTGGCACATTCTTTCTCACCAGCAAGTGGAGCTCTGGAAACATGCTCTTGGTCATGGGCTCCGTGGCCATTGGGTATCCATCACAGTGTTAATAGGGTTCGGGGGAAGAGTTGACCCAGAGGTGCAGGGGGAGTTTGGCCATCCCCTAGGAAAATATTCGGTCAGGGGAAAGCAGAGAAAAAGAAAAGGTGAGGGTTTTTTGTTTTTTGTTTTTTTTTCTCTCCGGGCAAACCTTGTAAGCTCTCATAACTCTAGCAATTTTTCAATTTAAAACCAAACAAAGCCTGCAGTGACATTTAATGTGCCACAATGTTTGCCAACTGCTGGAGACCAGCCAGCCTCATCACTGCCCGCCAAGCCCTGGATGCTTCTCAATGGGCAGGCTTGGCCGCTCTATAAATGTCATGGTGAAAACCGAGATTCTGGGCTCTGAAAAATGCAGGAGTCCTCGAACACCGGATGGGCGGGGCTGGTAAAACCAGAACCTTCCCCAGGGCCCAAGAAGCCCTTTGTGTCAGGAATTCTCGGCAGATATTTGTAAGAGACCTCGCTGACACCCCTCTCTCTTGGAAGGAAGCAGGATGGAGTGAAAACAGGGAGCCAGTACCAGGAAGAGGTAATAAATAACCGGGTCTGGCCACAGGTGGCAAAAGGAAAGCCAAAATACAGTGAAACCCAAGTGGATCTGTGACCCATTTATCATATAAGACTGCTGGTGAGATCATTTCTGGGGACACATTTACTAGCTGGGGGATAGAGTTGAAATGGGAACTTACTAGGAAGACTTTACGGCCTCCTTCCTGCAGGGGGGAGCTCTGAAGCTCCCTGTTAGCCTCCCTCCTTGGAGGGAATAGAACCCAGTGATTCTCAAGCTTGAGCATGCGCCAAAATGTCCTGGAGATTCAGGGGATCTGGGATGGGGACCAAGAATTGACATTCACCAGTGATGCTGAGGATGCATGCCAGGAACCTTGCTTCCAGAAACCATGAATTAGAGATAGGGAAGGGGGAAGAGGAGTCCCTGGTTGTGGGTATATCAGCACCTCGATTCTTTTTCAAGCAGGGCTTGAACTCACGACCCTGAGATCAAGACCTGAGCTGAAATCAAGAGTCAGATACTTAACCGACTGAGCCACCCAGGCGCCCCTCAGTTCTTTTCTGAACACCAGTTGGCAGTTCATGCATCCAGTCAGTAAAAACAATGGAAAGGACTCAGGATACTGCTAGCTCATACTCAGCAAGTGCTCCTTAAATATTAGACAGTGTTCTAAGCACTTTACATGGACCTGTTCAAAAGTTGCCCCAAATTATGAGGCAGCTAATGTATTATTCCCATTTAACCGTTGACGAAACTGAGGCTCACGGAAAAGCAGCTTATCCTGATTTAGTGGATGTTGAATGGCTGACCTGGGATTCAAACCCAGACAATCTGGCTATTCCTTGGGGGTCCGGGCTCACCAACCTGGGTTCTCGTTCTCTTATTCAAGATGCAGGCATGTGTATATACACACAGAACTGCTTGAAGGCCTACTCTATGTCTGGTGGAAGAGGAAACCAATTCCTACATCTGCCATAGCTCTGAAGATTCTGGGGGTTTACGTTTAAATCTTTTTCTTTGATTTTTCAGTCCCATAGAATTCTTTCTATGTTACCCAGTCTATGTCGACCTCAGCATGGGATGTGACCCTTTCCCCCTAAGTCCTTCCCTCCCTTGACAAAGTGTCCCTGACTCAAGGTGGTGAAATTACAGATCAGGGTGGGGTGGGAGTGGGGCTACAGTTCTGCACGGCAAAATCATTTTTTAAAGTATCACAAAAAAAATACGGAAAAACGGGGTGGGGTAAAGCTCAAGAGAGTGGTAAGATGAAAAAGAGAAAATGTCCCTCTATCTACCATTGAATCTTGAGTTTTGTTTCACTGAAGTAATCACTGTTAATAATTTCAGGTAGCATGGAAACAACAATTTAATATGAAGCACCCCTTTTCTTTAAAAAAAAATCCTTTAGTGCCCACCATCCCCCTCCTAGGCTCTTCTCTCTGCTCTGTTTTGCCCTTCGGTCCCCATCTCTCCGTGCCTTGCTGCGCCCCCTCCCCTCCATCTCTGTGCTCACCCCCAGCAATCAGGACACCTCTCTGGTTTTTGCAGGCAAGGTAATTTGGGCTCTCTGTCTCTCCTTCCTCCTCCCTCTACATCTTACCCTGGCCCGAACTTTTCACCACCAAGACAGCCAGCCAGACATCTGCTGAACAAAAGACAGTTGTCTTTCTAGACTTTATCTGCCCTCTTTAACAATCCATCCCTGCCCCTCCTCCCTCACATGCCTGCCCACCCACCTCCCCCAACACTGCCCATGTCATGAACCAGTCCTACATGGTATCAGCACTCAGAGAGCTGATAGTCTAGTAATGGGGACAGATGCAGTCAAAAATCCCAGCCGAGGTGTGCTAAGTGCAAAAAGAGGAATGCACCAGACTTGGTGGAGGAACAAAAGAGGAATTAGAACATTCCCCTTTTCACTTGGACTCCTGATGATAGCGATGGGGAGGCGGAGGCAGAAGAGCCAACTGAGTTGGTGTCTGGCCCTCTGACAGGCCTTTTATATGCAGAGTTTGGCAGAACACCTCTTAATGACAGGCACTCAGGCCACATTAGCAGTTACTTTCTTCTCAAAATGCTTGGATGGAGGGATTACTTTCCATAGTTTACAAATGAGAAAGCTGAGCAGGAAAAGCTACGTACCTTGCCCTGCTGGAGCCTGGATCACAATCCAGGCTCCCATCCAAAGTTCACACTCTTCACCAGTGCTTCGGTGGGCCCTCCTTCCCTTCTCAACTCCATGTGGCTTTAGCCCTTGGATGCTTCGGGTTGTGCCAGCCTTCTTAGGCCTGGGGCCTCGGGGGATCCCTCTGCCACACTGTGCACCCTGCATTCCAAGGGGCAGACGTGATGGTTTGTGTCTATGAATGCGAAGTTGAATCACGTGAAATTGCCAATGTTTGGCCTTAGGGAATCACTGAAACGGCAATTTCATATGGTTTAGCCCAATACAAGGAACCAGATGCATTTTGGGTGACCCTGCTCCCTTGGCTTTGTTATTTCATGAGAACCGGGACTTTCAGACAATTCTAACACCCTCCTGCCAGAGGATTTAGATCAAGAGATAGAGAAGAGAGAGAGAGGACCTTGGCAATTGCCTTTCTCCCAGGGAACCAGACCAGGTGCCTCAGGGTGAATCACTAAGGCAAGACCCTCTCTCATCTTTGGCTCCTGGTGGCCCCAGAGCTATGGCGTCTGTGGTGGATCCCGTTCGGTGAAAGATTCTAACCTCACCTCTGTCTCCTTTTCACAGTTCTCACACACAGTGTCCAGACTCAAGGATAGCACCAAGCACTCTAAAATGCTTTTTACCAAGTAGCCTTGAAGTACTTGAGGTCAGCAGGGTTTCCTGAACAGTCAGGGCTGGTTGTGAGACAAAATGAAAGTATTTGCCTGTTGGAGAAATTTCCACATGTGAACCGTAAACTCCCGTATCCTGCTTTTGGCCAGACTTGGACTTCCCCGGAGTTGGTCAGACATTCCCCTGGTGGCCTCAGCAGCAAACCAAAAATTCTATCTCCCGTCTCTCCCCATCTTCCCTTCCCTCCCTTCACCTTCTCAGTCAGCTGTCTTGAATAAGTTGATAACAAATAATGTCGCCACTTAATCTTTCTCCTTCAATTTTCTATCCCTGGTGAGGCGGCTTCTCTCTCTGTCTCTGGCTTATAACTGCCCTGGCTGGATCAGTAGCGGCCCCTCTGTCGCTAAAACCAGGGGCACTTTTTCTTTTCTTACCTGACCTCTAGGCAGTAATTGGCATTGTCCACCACACCCTTATTTTTGAAACATGCTTCCCCCAAACTCTTCCATTTTTCTTCCACCTTTGCAGACTCTTACGCCTGTTCCCATTCCTTAAATGTTGGTCACCCTCGGGGTCCTAGACAAGACTGTCTCCTCTTCTCACTCTCCATTCTCTCCAAGGATGAACCAAACACACCTGTGGCATCCACCCATCGCCGCTTTAGGTGTCGACTCCTAACTCACTATGTGCAGCCCAGTCGTCGCTCCTGATCTTTAGTCCATATTCCCAAGCACTTGTGGACATCTCTGTTTTGCTGGCTCCCAAATCTCAGACCCAGTATGTTCAAGCTGACACGAGAACCTTTCTCATCCCAACCTGTCGTATCCCATACGTATGGTGGCACTGTCCACTGATTTCCCAAAATCAGAAGCCTGAGAGGAACCCTTGCCTCTTTTCTCATTTATTCTCTATAACCAGTCAGTGCTCAAATCCTGTAATTCTGTCTCGTAACCTTCCACCACATCTTCACTACGTGGATTTTGCTCTTTCAGCCTTATCCTTCTTCAGACCATCCTTCATACTGGAACAAGCATGGTCTTGCTCTTCAGTGGCTCCTCATCACCCTTGGGATAATGCTCCAACTTCTGAACTTGGCTGATAAAGCCATACATGATTTGGTCGGTTCTTACCTTCTGCCTCTCATTACACTCATTTGCCTCCTGAATGCTCTTAGGTGCTCTTATCCCCTCAATTTCACATTATTTATTTCTTCTCTGTAGCTCATTATCTCAGACTTATCTTTGGGACCTAACTTGAGATACTTCTACTCAAGTCTTTCCTGGGGCCCAAGTGTAGAGAAAATGTCCTACCTTCAAAATCCCATAACACCCAGCACTTATTCCTATTAGAACATTTATCTCACTCTATGGGGGACACAGACAAGTAAAGAGAGTGTGGGTTCTAGGAGGAAGAGGGAGCACAGGAAGGGCCTTTTCTTGTTCTTTGTTGACAGGGCACTGGACATACTGCCCTGCACACACTAAGATGCCCATTGTATGAATGAATGAACTAACAAAGAGCTCAGCAAGTATTAGAGTCTGTGTTCTCTTCTTATTTCTGCATAACCATTTGGATGCTCATGTGCTCCTGCAATCTTTAATGAGTACTTAAGGTGTGCTGAATATTTCTCTCATTTTATTTAACCCTCACAATATCCTGTGAGGTCAGGATTAGCCCCATTCCATATTTCATGCTCAGGTGAGAGGTGATTTGCTCTAGGTAAGAGAGTCAGAAGATCTGGGTTAGGGTTCTAGTCCTAAGTCCAGGGCCCTTCCCATCTTGATTTTGGTGTCAAACATCAGTATGCTTTGATTCTGCCCATTTCCGTCTTCCATTCATTCCTGGCCTGATATCTATTTCCTCTGGTCAGAGTTCATTTTCAAGTTCAAGGAAGTCTGAGGGTATGGAAGAGATATTCTATTCCAAAAACTTGGTTCAGTGGCTGCTCTGGAGAGTTCGGATTTGATGTCAGAAAAGGTCAAGGGTGGAGGAAACAAGAGTTTGTAAACTTATATCACCCATTTGGGTGGCAATGGATTTATTAAACTGAAAATGTCATTAACCCTTGAGCATAGTATCTTGTGCTTTCGCCCACATGATGGGGGTATGAGTGATAGCTATTCCCAAAAGGGAAAGGAGCCAGCATATAATGAATATTCAGTATGGGTCAGGAACTGGTTTTATCTTCTTGAAATCCTATAAAATAGGTATTTTGCCTGCATGAGAAAAATTCTGGTAGAGGAAGTGACCGAGGTTATATAGTCAGTAAGTGGCTGAGCTAGTTTCGGAATCAGAGCTGCCTGGCTCCCAGGCACTTTGCATCATGTGGCAGACGGTGGGTCCTGGAGGCACGCTGCCTGTGCTCGGATTTGGTTCTATGACTTTATTAGGATGTGTAACTTTGCGAAGCCACTTAATCTCTCCAGACTTCAGAGTTTTCATTTCTTAAGTGTAGGATAATAATACTTCTTATGGGTTGTGGAGAGGATTAAACAAGGTAATATCTGTAAAGCATATTCCTATACATATTAAATGTGATATATCAGCTCCCATCATCATCATTGTCATCACCATCATCATCCTCCTCTACACCACCACTGCCTTCAGTCCATCTACTTGCCAATAATGTAGATCCTTCTGGGCCATGATATAAATGGGTACTCAGAATTCCTCTTGAAGACTTGAGCGCTCTTTGGAATTTAACAATTGGTCAAGGATGTTAGGTGCATGGCTCAGGACACATGCCAGGAGGGATTGAAAGTATAGTTGAAACACAACAAAGGAGACCACAGCTATGTGATGGACAAATAAATCAGCTGGTTAGCTGGGAGTGCGACCCTAGGAATTGTCCTGCAAATAGGGCTAATGTTTTCAGGGGGAGATGGTAGCTTAACTCGGCATGTTTGGGCATTCTACCTAGTTGCTGCCAAAAACATATTTAAATTGACTTGATAAGATTTATAGTAATAAAGTACACATCATGTAATAACTAATGTTTTGTGAGCTCTTGCTAAATGTCTCAGAGAATTCTGTGCTGAGCACTTTGTTATCTTATTTAATCTTTGCGATAACCCAGTGTTGTGGACATTTTTATTATTTTGATCTTACAGATGAGGCCACTAAGGCTCACAGTTAAACGTTAAGGATGATCAGCGTTGTCCAGCAAGTAGAAGAAAAAGCTAGCATTTGAATCCAAGTCACGCTGTCTCCAGAGTCCATATTTTTTCTTAACTATCATCATCCCCTTCCACTGGTGCTTCTTACCAATCTCGGCTTCAGGTGCCTAATTTTGTGGAGGACCTCAAGAGCCAGTCTTCCTTCATGTACAGACTTTATCGCCCTGAGGCAGATTCGCCAAAGCAGAAGGGAAGAGAGGAGCATTCTCAGATGGAGATATGCCCCTGAGAGTTGAAGGGTTCTGATCTTTATTTTTGCATGGGGAACATCTTCCCACTTGAAACCAGAGGCTAGCTGGCTCACAAGCTCACAGGCCAGACTCCTCCTGGTGCAGCTTCATTTCTTTAATGAGAAATAGATTTAATAGTAGCAACTAGAATTTATGTTAGGCCTTTGTTCTAAGAACCAATTAAGACTTTCACTTTGCCTTGAACTAATTCTAATATCCTTATATATTTTTTTGAATTCAAAGCTAGAGTGTCCTGGACTAAGATGTCTTAGCAATATTTTTGCCTAAATTCTTTCTTTTTTAGAAAAAAGATTTTGATCTTCCAGCATCCTTCTCTCTCAGACTTCGAGTATCCCATACACATGGTTAAAAGGACTCTTCACACCAATTTGTACTAATGGACAAGAGAACACAACTTACTCCTAACAACTTAGTTTTCCCAGTGCTGACTTTCTAAGAAGGAGAGTTCTGGACCATCTGGTTTTTTCAAATCAGAACTTGGGAAACAAGATTTGAGGAAGGGTTTTTCCTGACACTTCCTGATTCAAGAGGGACTCTGGAAGATTTAATTTTTTTAGGTTACCAGAGAGAGCCTGACAAAGTGTTCTGGTTTTTCCAGGACACACAGTCACTGCACATATTGGTCAGGGAGAAAATTGTGGCTGTGTGTCTCATCCCTCAGCTGTGTCCATGTATATGTTGGTGTTGGGGGAAGAGTGAGGTGCAGAGGGAAATGCAGTGTCAGTATGAATCCTTACGAAGAGATGAATTCTCTATTACAGGAGAATTCACAGGTAGAATGAATAAGTAACATGAGTGGAGGTAATCTGGAGTCTTTGAAGAATGGTTTAAATCAAGAGGAATTGTTGGACACAGCTTGCAGTGTCTGGAGCCTGGGTGCTAATTCTGAGATCTGAGAACGATTTCCCTCCAATTCTCCCTTCTCTCCTTTTTCTTTGTTGTTTTTTATTGGGTTTTTATCATCTATCAGACATTCTGCTAAGCCCTTTATGTACATGATCTCATTTAATTTTCACACAAGCTGATGAGAGAAGTATGATTGTTACCTCCAATTGACCAACAAGGAAATCAAGGCTTGTAAAGATTAAGTAATTTGCCCCAGATCAGGAAGAGGGAAAAGTAGAGCCAGAACTCAATCCCAGGTTTCTCTGGCTCTAGACCTTGACCTCTCGACCTCCATGTCACTGCTTCTTCACTAAACGTTTTCTGTTCTTTGTTCCCAGGGACAGGATGAGAACTTCAGTCAATGTTGTGGGGGACTCTTTTGGGGCTGGGATTGTCTATCACCTCTCCAAGTCTGAGCTGGATACCATTGACTCCCAGCATCGAGTGCACGAAGATATTGAAATGACCAAGACTCATTCCATTTATGATGACGTGAAGAACCATAGGGAAAGCAACTCTAATCAATGTGTCTATGCCGCACACAACTCTGTCATAGTAGATGAGTGCAAGGTACCTTTCCCATTCATGGATATTGAGACCTGTATATAATAGTGCATGCTCCGGTTTCCTAAGACAAGCACAAAAATCCCTGCATGTATTATTGTCACATTTATTTCTCTGAAAGATCGTGTAACCCAAGCTTCTGTGCGTCCCAGATCATCTAACTCTGTGTCTAACGTGGCAGGAAATCATCAAGTCTAACAGTGAGAGAGCCAATCAGTTGCTTGGTTCATCCATGTGATGTAAAACAGTCATTCTGATCCCCCCATCCAACCACTCCACAAATTTGATTGGTTTTCTTGAACATTTTTCCGAAAAATTTGGTTTCTAAGGCTTTGCTGGATTTCAAATATTCTATTCCTTGAATGAAACACCAAGAGAAATACCCAGAATCACTTCATTTACATAGCATAACTATTCCTTCTTGCTGTGTATTACATATTGGTCAAAAATATGCCCACCCAACTTTGCGCAACTATCTTTCTCTTAATTATTTTTGTGAGAAGGTGAGTTTTGAACTGGCAGTCACTTTGCTCCAAGAATGGGGAAGCTATTTCAAGTAAAGGATAACTATCCTTCAGGACAATTATCCATAGACACTACATTTCCTACAGTGGCAGCACCATCTTTCCTGAAGCATGGGTGTTCTGGACTCTTTCACAAGCTGCTGGGTGCTAAGTCTTCAAGCTTGATGGGCTCTGTCCAGCCTTCATTGTAACTAACTTGACATTTTCAAAGACAGAGTGTCATGACCAGAGTGAAGCAAACTTGGAGAAACCCTGGCAGGTGAGCAGAATCAGCTCCGGGGGTTGGGTTACTAATATGGTTCCAGGCAGCAACTGAGGGCAAGCTGTACCCGATACAGATTTCCGATACCTTTTTGACTCCTGTTGACAAGATCTCATTTAATAGTTAATTTCTTCCTGGGTTACTTCTGAGTCATTCCAAGTATACACCATGGCTTCTGCCAGACAATTAAGGATAACATAGAAGTGATTCTCTTTACTGGAATGTAACATAGATCCAGAAGTCTAATGGACCAGCAACAGTCTTCTGCTCATCCCCTCTATATCAGGTACATGTGTGGATGAGCCAAGGCTCTGTATAAATTAAGGAAGGACTCACCCATCAAGAGACAACTGCAAAAATTAATTGACTCAGTGAAAATGTTTCGAATTATTAGAAATTCAGATGTACCTAAAGCACATATTCCACTCTCCTGGAAAGTTAGTGTTTCCCACATCTAAACAAATGTGCTGGATTATTCCCCATCAAAATGTTAGTTTGGGTCAACAAGGGTCCATGTTCCCGTGGAATGGCTTTATGTTCTATTTAACAAGTATTTATTGTGTGCCTTGTGGGGTTTAGTTGAGCACTGCCATCTCATTCCTATGACCTCCTATATTTTGATCATTCATCAAATGTTTATTGAGTGCTCATGATCTGCAAAGCCGTGAAATGGGCATGGGAGGACAGCAAAGCGAATGTCTAATTTTGTAGTAAAGATAAGGCTTAAACCTCCTTCTGGTCCATTCTCCGTCTCACTGTTTTTAAACACCAAGATGGGAGACATCAATGCTTCCTGCCAGGCTCCCTCTCCTTCTTGCTTTTCTATTACCCAGGTGGTTGGAGGAGAGAGAGATGGGATGGACTGGGGAGTGGAGCCCCAGCTTCCTTGAACCCAGCCAGAAAAAAGAAAGAAATGCTAAAAAAAAAAAAAGAGAGAGACAGAGAGAGAAAGAAAGAAAAAAAAAAAAGCTGCTGTCCCGGCCACTTTGGAAACACAGGCCCCAGTATTCAACCATGATGACAACACAGGGCACCACCCCCAGGTGCTGTCTGGTGTTCCAGAGGCACCTCAACGTGATTTATAATTTTGCACAGCTATTGATCTGGTTCATCACTCAAAGCCGAACAGGCACATTCAAGGTCGGAGTGAACAGGCAGCTTTCTCCGGGCAGACACTTTGCTCCTGGTGGTCTTTCCTGACAGTTCACCGAAGGGGAAACAAATTTGCCGCAGCTCTGGTCAAAATGTTAACCACTTCAAGAATCGTGGCATCGCATTGGCCTCTTCTGTTTTCAAGCTCTTTCCTTTGTCATCGTAGTTTGACGTTATGCTTGAACTTTTTAATTTTAATCAGAGTAACTGCACGTGGGGTGGTCATGGCTTGTTGCATGGTCTTTCTAGAAGAATATGGGGGCTGCCGGGGATCAGAGGAGGCATGAGTAGCTTGTATTTTCACGCACCTGGTTCAGTTGTCTGTCCCTAGCATGTTATCTGTGTTCCTAATGCATGCGTTTCACTTCCACTCGGGTAAGAAGAAGGTCAGATTTCTTTCAAACATTGCTGCATTTGTCATGTCTCCATATCCTAATGCTTCCATAAATCCAGTCTCTCCATTATGTGGAATATCAGTCGTGGGTTTAAGTTTGCACATGACGTTGAGGACAGACAGATGGAAGGTAAGCTAGGAAACAATTTAGAAGTGGAGGGGTACACCTCCCGTTCGGTGTAAGGGTTCAGTTCACTTAGAGCCAGGGAAGCCCTAATATAGACAGGCTGGTGGTGATACCTGATTATGAAATGTCTGCACTGAAATCATTTAGGTATGCTTGTCACTGACCTCTGGCTTTTAATCCTTTCTTTTCTTTTTCATGTTTAAAGCCTGGATAGCTTATTTGGTATCCAGACTCTCACGATTTCTGATTTTGCAATTGGGCATGTATAAGCCGACTTGGCCTCCTTGGAACTGAACCTTCCACACGCATGTGTAGAACTAGCTGTCGAGTTCTGGGGGGTTTTCTCTGGTTGTTGGGAGTAGCACAAGGACACTGTTTTGTTAAGGACTGCATTCTTACATGATGGGTCTGTGTGTAGTTTGACACGCCCACAACCCTAAAAGCATAGTAGACGTTATCCCCCAAACAGCAAACTGTCTCTAGCTCCTCAATACTCCCCAAGGCAAATGTGGACTTTTCAATATTTACAAATCCGTGTTGAAAAGCAAGATGGGCTCCAAATCTGTTGGGAAAGAATGACATTTAAAACTAATATGGAAGTCATGTAGCCTAACTTGGATCTGGTGCTCCTCCGCATAACCTGTGGGGTGGTTTTCAGATTTGTGGCCTGTTAGCTGGATGCTGATGATAATTATTTTCAGGTGACTCTGGCAGCCAACGGAAAGTCCGCCGACTGCGGAGTCGAGGAAGAACCAGGGAAACGTGAAAAATAAGGATATGACTCTCAGCAAATTTTTGAACAAACTCCCCAGCATATCTTATGGTAAAAAGAGAATATAAACAAGCTGTCTTTAAAAAGGAAAAAAAAAGTGCACCTATTTCTGTGTTTACTTAATCTGCTAGCCAAGGCTTTGAGGATCTGTTGTGAGTCAGTGATAGGCGCGGTGCTGTGTCTTTGCCAAGTGATGCTTTGTAACTGCCTCATTTTCTCACCTGTATTATTGTCTGAACGGAGATTGCTGGAGGAATCAGTTTGAATTGAAGACACATTCTTGCCAGCTTCCCTTTGCTCTCTAAATGCAGAGCCTCGGAAGCTCTTTTCCCAGGGGACATGACTAAAGCGATGTGGTACACTCCGGGGACTTGGGATAAAGAGCAGACACTCAGTGTGTGATTCCTTCAAGTGTTCTCCATGCTTCTGCTTTGTTATGCACAAGAGATTCTATTAGAAGCCCCTAGACGTAATTCTCTTGAAATGTCTTGTAGAGTTTGCCCATGGGTTGATTAAAAGCAATTCCCTGTCTTCGGGAACTCAGAATCTATCTTCTGTATACTCTTTCAACTAAATATTTCAAAGAGGATGGTAGTGGGAACCGTGTTCTTCAAGGCAGCTGATTACGGAACCCACTGAGTTTCTGCTCTGCCCTATCCGGTCTGGGGAAATAATCACTGAAATTTCAAAGTAGGTTTCATAATTTGCTCTCAATTTGATAATGGATTAGGATGTAATTTGCATATGGCCGCTGTACATATTGACAAAAGTAAGAGAGCACAGCCAACGTAAACTTTAACCAGATTCAAATATTCAAATTCGTTTGTGTTTGGTTTGCATTCACCTGGCATAGTGAAATCAAGTGAGATGATTTGATTGATGCTTTACTTTCTTTGTTTCAGCTGTAAAATTCTTCTTTGGACTTCTAACAAAAAAAAAGGAGATTTTTTAAATCAGCAAATTATTTTAGTTACAGTCTCATTAACCTAGAAGGCCAAATCATTCGACTCTCCTCACACGTGGAGGACAGTTACATTGGCTGCGCCTCTTAATACCGTCTCTCGATAAAAAACAAAACATCGTCATTGATCTAACATGTAGAAAGCTTTCTGTTGTATTCTCTCAAAGCACCTAAAACTACTTACGGGGCACAGTTGAAAGCAGAGCCAATCTGCTTCCCAGTCTTCTCTTTAGTAAGGAACAGAAAACAAACGTGCAAAATCCTATAAAGGTGACATTCCCATGGCAAAGTCAAGGCAGCCTTGAGCCATGAAATGGGAGCAAATGATGGCTCCTCACAACTTCACAGATGGCGTCTTCAAGGCTGTCATGGTTTGAGGGAGTAAATAATATAAGTGGATTAGCACCGTGCCTTGTATACCATTGGCACCCAGTGAATCCTGATGATGGATTGTGCAAACTAAACTTGTCAGTTTCTCTACTATCATTTTCTGTTGAATAACTCACAGTATTTTCCTAAGGTTGCAGGCTTTGGGAGTTTGCTGGTAACTTGAACATGAATCACTGAGAAATAAGTACATTTGACTGACTGCAAGGAGCGTGTAGAACCTTGGTCCACATGTAGGCGTCAGGTGGTCATCAGAGACCAGCAGATGGGTGCTGGGGTACACACTAATAGTTGTAGGGTCCAAATGCTCTGAGAAGAGGTCATGTATATAGACATCACATACCCTTTATTACCTATTCTTGGTGACTTTTCTCTTCCAAACCAGACACCTTTGGAACATGCAAGAGACATAAGATTCCAATTGCTTTTGTCTCTCAAACCTTGTTATTTTTAGATAAGGATCACTGTTGAGCAGTATTAAGCAGCTTTTTGCCTTTTTTTTTTTAATATTATTGGTCTTCATTTTCATTAGATGGACAGTTAATTGGGTCGCCAAGGACGTGCTGAAATGTAGTAGTGGACAATGCATCCTTTACGGCAGATACTGTGGGTCAAGGGGACAGTTCCTGGATTTGGCTGTGAAACTGTTATGGATTGTCTTTAAGTGGTGCTCCCAAGAGCTTTTTGATGGTAGAGAGAAGGATCTAGGCAAGGCACTGAGGAGTTTGTGGGTTTCGCTGTTTAAGGCCAGCTTAGCACTTGTACACGCTGACATGTTTCTCAAAAGAGTGGTCTTGGGATCGTCTTCCCAAGACTCCACCTCAATGTCTTCCTGCTTTGCTTTGTCTTCCTAGTTATCCTATAAATATATAAGGGGACAATGTGTTCAGAAGAAACAAGGTGTACAGCTTAACAAAACAGGTTTTTCTGGTGTAGACTACCTGTAATACATTTCACGAGAACATACTTAGGAAATCACTTTCATCTGGAAATTCACATCATATTTAAACTGAATAATCTGTCAAATTCAGGACTAACCTGAAAATCCAGGATGTATGTAGAGCTGACGTATGATTGTGTTCTCTATTTTTTTAGGTCTCATTCATTCTTCTTATGCCATGCCCATTTGGGCTTCCCTTGGCCAGCATGAGTGCCATAAACAGAACAAACAGATCCAGAGTATACCTCTAAGCACCTTTTTCTAAATAAGATACGTATAATCTTTCCGTTACATGCACAGATTTATATTAATAGGTTCAACACAGATATAAATGCTTGTAACAGTTCATTAATATTTGATGATGCATAAGTTATATACAGACACAAGAGGCCAGATCCATACACCGCAACCCATAAGGTCTGTAAGTCAGGGCTTTGGCAACACCATTTTGTTACAGACTCATTCACTCTTTTTAGGAATCCGAATCATTTTGAGAGAAAATCAACTGAACAGACTTTCATCCTCCCCTTTATAATTTTTGCCCACTGGGAAACCCAAGTAGAATTACCATTTGATTACCAACTACAATTCAATGAGCTAAATCCAGTCAGCAGGAAGAATGGCTTATCTCTCAAGCTAAGGCTTTACCTTAGGTCTTTGAGGATGTGCCTCCCGTGCAGAGCATCACAGAATCAAGGCAATCATCTAGATCATATAGATCTTTAATAAAGGTCTTCAGGTAATAAGATCTGAACCAAGTAGATGCCAGATTCAATTCTTTATTTCCTGTTGGGTGTGGAAACACAGCCCGTAGTCTCATTGCCTGAAGAAGTTACCTTGTCCCATAAAAGAAAAGTATTAGCTTCTCCTCTGCAACTATTGGTCAGCCGAAAGAAAGGGTGCCAAATGCCTCACTCCTGGATTTAGACTGGTGGAAACTGAGAAGGGCTTAGGGGAAATTCAGTTTATGGGGAGATGTATTCCTGGTAGGAAATATCAGGAATCCCAATGACTGAGTAGCTGACCTCAGGTCATTTCCAACCTTGCATGGGGAAGTATGTCACTTGCAAGCATATCTAGTCAAGAAACCTTTCCGGAGTTGGGTAACTCATCTACTGGCTCCCTGAAAGGAAACCCAGTCCTGCCATGTTTTTGCAAATACCACACTTCCTTTGGTTCTCAGGAGCAAACGTTATGGTACAATGTTGTACTTTTGTCAGAATCAAGGAATCTGTCTGTGCTATAGTGTCCCATGAAATATGGCAGTAAGTCCAAATCAGTACACACATGCTCAGAGAGAATTTTTCCATGGTTCAGACTTTTGATGAGAAGGTCTTTGCAGCTCTTGCTTGGCTTGATGGCCAAAAGGGCTCAGCAGTTAAACCCAACGGAGGTGGCTCTTCTTCCCTGCTTTTTGAGTCTTGGGGCCATACAGTTGTCTAGGTTGCTGGTATTGCTTTCCTTATTCTCCAAATAAATTCATTCCAAGGCAAGAAAAAGGACCAATGAGATTTTTTTCAGTTATTGTAATACGCACTCTTGGACTATTAGGGTCACGCTAAGTGTACACTTTGTCCCCTTCACCTATTTTGCCCATCCCCCCCACTCACCTCTCCTCTGGCAACCAGCAATTTGTTCTCTATATTCAAGAGTCTGGCTTTTTCATTTGCCTCTTTTTATCTTTGTTCCTTTGTTTTGTTTCTTAAATTCCACATATGAGTGAAATCATCTGGTATTTGTTTCTCTCTGATGGGCTTATTTCACTTAGCTTTATATCCCTTCTAAAGATTAAGTTTAAGCAAAGAGCCTGAAGGAATTCTGAAGTGAGAGTTTTGTACATCTAGCTGCCAGAGATTAACAGCCTCAGTATCTCTGGTACTTTCTGGCTGAAATCTAGAATAAGGGCCACCGAGTGCCAACCTGGGCAGGCGCTATAGGCAGACTGTTCTCCTTAGGTGAAGCGAGTCCAAAGCTGCTCATGCTATAGTTGCTTGTGGTTTTCCCAAAAGGAAAACCCAACTGCCCACTCTTCCTTCTCCTTTCTCATTCCACCTGTCATCATTGCTGCTTAAGAGACAATTTAGTAAAAGACCACATGTTAGTGCAAGGGTTGGTTCTAGAAAAGATGACAAGGAATCTTAATCGAATACTATCTCATTTCATAGCCTAACACAGTGAATTCACATAATGATGTAGGGAGGATGAGAAATAATGCCGTTGGGTACAAGAAACATTTGACTTAGACTCCGCCAGCTTTTAGCTGTATAACTTAGACAAGTCGCTTTATGCCCAAGCCTCATTCCTTCCCATATGCAAAGTGAAGGGGTTGGATTAAGTGATTAAAACTCTCTTCGAGCCCTAAGGATCCATGATATTATGATCTCTGCTTTAATTTCTTTTTTTCATAAGAGGCTTACTACTATAAAGTATGACTTGCTTATATTTTAAGTCAGAGTGGCCCACAATAAGGAATAATCAATTTGGATTGTTTTTCATCCCCTTGGGGCAATATTAAATTCAAGCCTCTCTCTCCATTTGATGTTTTACAACAAGCTTGGAAGATGGCCACGTTAATCCATAGTTTGGTGTTTTGGGATACAAACAGACATCCTTTGACAAAACTGCCCTTTTGCCTAACTCACTGTCTTAGTAGAAGTAGCAATTCAGCTCAGAGAAAACTGCTGCCACAGGGGTAGGGCGAGTCCAGAGCCTCACTCAGGGCCTTAGATCATTCCCACTGTAGCAACAGAGCCCACTCCGAACCCAAAACACACAGTTTTCTGCACACCGTCCTCATTGCCAACCCAGTACGGGAATCTGGGAGTCTTTGGCAAATAAACTTGAACACTCTTAGGAAATTTGGTGCAAGACTTACACAGTAACAGCAACTGTCTGTCAATACCTTCCCTCCCTGCTTATACACAGACATGCACAGCCGAGCACAGGCTGAGCCTGGGCCAAGTCCTTTCTCTACAGGGATATTTGAATTCATTTTCAAATGGTCGTCTTGGTTGGTTTTTATCATGGACCTCCCATCATAGCTATAGAGAAGCTCTACCTTACAAGAGTGGAGTTGTGCTGGTTATCATTGTGCCCTTCCGTGCCTGAGGGGTTTCCAGGGCAGATAAAGTGCATGGTCTGTCTGCAAGGTGCATGCCACCAGCATGGCTTTTGGACACCTTCTTGCACTTTCTGGTACTGCTGCAATGGGCCCCTGCTTTCATCCTTGCTCTGAGCCCAAACTCCTGCTAAATATGGAATAGGTTTGGTATTTACTTGATTGCCAGAGAAGCCCCGCTCTTTAGGTTTGGGGAAGCAAGACATAAATGTAGGATGGAAAGGACTGGGTTAGGGTCTTCATTGTTTGTTTGTTTGTTTGTTTGTTTGTTTGTTGAGTGCAGAAGACCCGAAGCAAGGACAGCAAGACAAAGGCTAGTTCTCCACTGACCCATAGAAGAACCTATAGACAAGCAAGAGAAGCCCACAAATTCTTACTTCATTCACTCAGATTATATCCTAAATAATTACTGATGGGTTTTTTCTTTTTTTTCCTATGTCTAGCCTGGCTTCACCTGCCTACCTCCAGACCAAGTATCCATTTTGAGATTTTTAAAGTTCTTCTGATTGTCATACAGGGCCCTTTTGTGCTGAGACTGAACCTGGCTACTGAAACAGACCCACTGCTTTGCAGAGTCAGCGCATGACCCAGAGCATGGGTCATCACAGGTCTCCAGTCTCTCTGGAGACACCCCCGATCCCTGGGTGAGTGTTGGAACCTAACAGCTGACTGTGACCCTTGTCGTCATTCCCTGTGGAGACGGGGATGATGCCATCAGAGCCTTGCTCCCTCTGGGGCTCTGTTTCTCTCCATGGCAACCATTCAGCCTGCCTAGAAATGGCTGTTGCCTCTGGTAGGAGAGAAACACACACATTAGCCAAGGAAGCTGGTCTAGCACAGCTCTGAGGTTTCTCCTCCGCACAGCGAGTCCTCTGAGATGTGTGATCAGGAAGCTGGCCCGCTGGTTGCTTACTTACTACTCCAGGAGAGTAATTTTCCTTACTAGGAAGTCAACCTTGGGCATCCAGATCTTTCCATAAATCACCTTAACTTCTCCCTTCTTCCTTCTCCCCCTGGGGAACCTCAGCATTGCATTCCCATGTTGCACAACACAGATCAGATTATCTGGTCGCTCTAGAGATTTGTATATAAGACTACTTTTGTGAGGATTTTTGTATATTGTTTTTCTATTTGTTTTCTACGGCTTAAGGAGAGAACTGGCAAACTGTGAATCTAATTTGATCTTGCTGCCAGCAGATATATTTTGGCTTCCTGGTAAGAACCGACATTACCAGGGACAATCCATTGCCCTTCCATTGCCCGGTGATCAGTATCGCACCTTGCTCACAAATTCCTCCAGCCCAATCTTACGTTCTTTTTTAAACAAATCCCTGGGCTTCTTTGTTATTATTTATAAAGAGCATGAGGAAATGTTTTTATAGTCCTGGATATTATATGTTTAATATTGATTTAGCCTTTAATAATGTTATAGGTTTGTATCTATTCTTCATAAATCACAAAGAACTCAGTGTAGACTGAATTAATCTATTTAGTATCTGTAATTTTGCAGACAGATATTTTCTTACAGTATTTTCTATATAACCACATATGTAGAATTATAACTAATTAGAGCACAAGACATTTCTACAGCAACTTAGAGCTATCAGTTATTTCCTGAGCATATAACCGCATTTGAAAAATTTAAGAATCCAGTCCTTCGCAATGCAATGAACAAAATGACCATAAAGAACAAGGAATCACTTCAATCCCTTAGCTGGTTAAAATATGCATTTAAACAATTAGTCTTTTAAACTTGAGGAATGGTGCTAATTCCTTATTCCTGACACCAAGCCTTGTTTTTCCAGCTAAGTGTTCAAATTTCACAAAAGTAAGAAGATGAAAAATAAGGTGATAAGAGTGGGATCATTTCTATATCAGAACTTCCCCTGCCTTCCCAATAATTTATGTCAAAATTGGCTTAGGAAAACCTTGAATAGCAGAGCTTGAGAGTGAGTGCTAGGAAGCAAATCAAGACAGATTTGTTGCAGTTCATTCTTGCCAAGCAAATTGGTAGTAAATGTCACATTGTTATGTGAATTGAGCACATATTTTTAAGAAAAAGGTTATTAGTACCAGCTATGAAGCAATACTCTTAGTCACTGGGGCTGGAGGTGGGAGCTTAGAGTCACACTGAAATTGTTTAGAAGAAGCCCAGGTAGATTCTGTCCTCAGGTGAATAACAATCTATGTAATTTTCCCCAAAAGGCAAATCGGTAGCCACTGCAAAGACAAGGGGGTCTTCCTTCTGCCAAACACACTTTCTGATATGGTTGTAGGGCTAGTATTTTTGCCATGTTTTAAAAAGATAGTCAACTCCATAGAAAGTGTACTGGTATATATTTGAAGCTGTTCCTCAGTAAGCAAACAGATTAGAAGTGCCCTCAACTGGCAATGATTGTATCTGTGATTTTCAAGTACAAGATAGCTGTTCAAAGCATGACGTTCTTGTGTGTATACGGTAACACTTGGTTCACGCATGAAGAACAGTGCCTATGCACTTTGTGTAGCTATAATGTAGGTATCTATGTGTAATTTCAGTGAAATTGGTGTATAGATGTATTTTAATTTAATTTAAATGTTATTTTTGGCTATTGATCTAAAAGCAGTAGACATGTCGATTGGTGTTTTGAAAACCCTTCTTTTCCCTCTTAGATAACTAGTGAATCACTTCTCCTCTTCTTAAATGTGATTTAGGGGTATGTATCAGTGCAGAACTTCTCTATGAATCCTTTGTACCAATGATTGTGTGAAAGTCTGGGTGTCTAGCATCTTTGTAAATACGCAGTTCAGAGCAAGGGAGGGTTGGATGTGTGTCATGATTCTTAGTGAAAGGTCATCTGACGTCTGTCTAATGCATGGTGATTGCAGCTGTGGAGCTTTTGATGATCTAGCCTTAGGTAGGTTTAGAATGAGGACATTTAGCTACAGCCCTCCTTTGCTTGGTGGATGGGACTCAGAGAGACAAAAGGTTAGTCTGCTTATGTGCATGCTAGCTAGCATCCTGTCCTTAGGTAAAGGTCTGCCTCTCTGGTTGCCAAATACTGATCATGATTCTCATGACTTAGAGGTTCTGAAGAACCTCGTCCCCCTTGGTTTCTCGAGTCAGGTTAACTAACTGCCATGTAGGCAAAACCCCACAGAAGCACAGTTCTGGTAGTAAACTGCACAGGTGTCCATAGAAAGAGCACTAGAGGCCCAGGAATGGTCAGTATGTAGCTTTGGGGTTGCAGAAAGGCAACTGATGAAGCACAGATCCCACAGACATGAAGGAGTATGACCTCTACCTAATAGGCTCTGTGTGCATGTTTTGAGTGACTGACGACGAGACCTAACTAATGCAAATATACACTTGCCTCCTAAGACACACATTCTGTCTAATTATCACTACATGGAATGCTGTAGCATCGAAAGTTCCTGTAACTCCTTTCCTCCTCCGCAAGGACAGAGAAAAATGGCCACGTGCAGTTGGGGACACTGAGTGCCCCCCTCTTCTCACAAAAAGGCGTGAAGCCTGCATGATCCTGTGAGGGCACAGAGCACATTAATTTTTGGTGGCTTCTCCAATGATTGGAGTGAGGGGATACAGATGGTGGAAGAGGCACATTTTTCTTGGAAAATGTGGCCTCTTCAACTCCTGTCAGATTCCAGATGGAAACCCCACTGAAAGAAAGCTAGCCTTTAGGCAGGGTTTCCTCTGGAGATGCTTGTGTGTCCAGAATGAAAGATGAGAATAATTGTTTCCCTCAACTTCACAATCCCCATTGGTCTAAAGTCATGTAGCCCAGAGCATTGATAGCACACAGGCTTTTAAAGACTAATGAATGAAGATAAAAAAAACTTCAACTAATTTTGGGGTTATTTCTTCAATGTGGTACTAGGAGATGCCTTGTTGGCAAAGCACATTTGGGGTAGTTGAGATCTTTCGTTTTCACCTTGAGCTTTCTTACCATGTGGACTGATTACTGTAACATTTCATGTGTAAAATAACTGGATATTCTTTATATACTGGAAGCAATCTGTGAATCCAATATTTCACTAAGTGTTTTAACTTTTGTGTATATATCTCTCATCAATAAATGTGGATTCTGATTTCTCTTGGTCATTGCCTCTCCTTCAGTTCCCATTTTAAACTAGTGTCGCTTCCATAGTGAGGGTCTCCAGTGTTCCTTTTGGAAAAACTGTGGACTGAAAAGTACAGTGTCCAAATGAATACTTTCCAGAATGCGTAGATATATAGCGGAGTCACATCTTACCTAAAGTTAGTGAGGTGGACAAAAATGGGATGTAATCCACATTTTCCCTGTGAATCACTTAATGTGGGCTATCTCCCAAATCTCGGGGCTTGATACAAGGTTTACTTCTCAGTCACGTGGAAAGCTCATCACAAGTTGCCTTTGGGGGGACTCTGCTGTGAGCCATCTTCACTGAGGGAGTCTGAGAGAGACTTAATATCCATGTTTCTGCAGGTGCCAAATTCAGGAGAAACGGAACATGGCAGATGTTACACTGAGTCTTAAAGCTTCCTCCCAAATGTCATGGACCTCACTCCTGTTCATAGTCCAATGACCAGAGCAAGTCACAGGGCTCTACCTAACCTCAAGGGGGCAGGGAAGTGCAACCATACCAGGGGCCCAGGAAGAAAACTGGAAATAGTTGGTGAATAGCTCTGGTGACTATCAGACCATAAAGAGTCCTTAAATCATTCATAAAGGCTAATATGTGAACAAATCATCTTTCAATACGTCCAACTGCACGTTTTTCTCTAGTACTGGAAAAATCATTGCTATGGAGGTAAGTAGCAAGCATTTGGCAGTCATGTTGTAGAAATAAAATGCATGATCTTCAAAAGTAGGACCAGGCTCAGCATAATGAGATTCTCACACAGTGGAAGGTGTATATATAGGAATGGAGGCCCACCAAGAAAATGGCAGGTTTTTTTGACACGTGGGGCACCCGCATACTGAATAGAATGGTTTAGATTAATTGAATTATTCTCTCTCATTCTTTTTTGGGGGTGAAAGGAAGCAAATATTTTAAATAAGTGAAATAGATAGACGTGATACACCCCAATTCTTTTTATGAATGTCAGAAATTTCTTTAAACTGCTGGTAAAAATGGACATTTCCTTTTAAAACACATTTTTCCTTCTTCCCTGGGAGTCAAGTATATATCACATCACATCCATCTTCAAAATGTTATTAAAATCTTATTTACAGAAAATATGCTTGTCAGTACGTTTCTGGGCTGCCATTTTGTTTTAAGGTAGCAAAGAGCCACAAATCAGAGCCGAGGTAAACATAACACTTTAGTATGGATAGGATTTGTTTGGTCCTTCAAAATAGAACACAGGCAGAGAGAAACTTGACTTTGCTTGCTCAGGGAGTATGATCCCAATGTTCTAATTTCTTACCCTCTCTTCTGGAGCAGAAGCGTTTAATCCATCCATTGTCATCGTGACAGTGTAATATTGCTTTTACTTACCACTGCAAAAAATATATGTACATAATTATTATATATTACATACATGTTGCCTATTATATGTAATTATTATAATTAATAATCACTAGAATTATTACTTATTATTATTTTGGGGGTGAGAATAGAAGGAGGAATAATGGACTCAGGGTTACAAGACATGAGTTCTGATCTCCCTATAGTCACTAAAGAGTTGAGTAAATGTGGGCAAGTCCCTTTGCAATTTGGAAGTTATTTTGGCACATGTAAAATTAGGGGTTTGGATGAGATCATTTCTAAGCTTTTGGACTCTGAAATTTACGTGTCAGCCAGGGAAATCATCATGTATGTATATACATCATGTATGTATGTAGACATGCTTAGATCGAAGTGATAATGCCACATGTCACAGAAGCACAGAACTACAGCATCACCAATGATTTCCCTTGACCTTGGTTCTCATCCCTGTCCTGGTGATCTGTTTCACTCCCCAGAGGAAACTGCTCCTAGGAATTGTGTTTATCATTCCCCTGCTTTTAAAAAATAGCTTTATCTCACAGGTGTGCGTGCCTACACAAGCTTTGCTTATTTGAAGCCTTATAAAAAGGACTACATGCAGTCTTTTTGGACATGTCTCTTCGTTACCTAACGTTGGGTTTCTGAGTTCATCCGTGTTGTTACAAGTAGCTGGGGCTCATTCATTGTC